>NW_024733270.1:0-20075 GCF_018991925.1 Homarus americanus
ATGAATTTCTTTACCCTAGTTTTCCCACCGATAATAATGAGTATAAGGGAGGTAGTCTCATCGGCGTTCATCAACACCATAGCCGTCTCAGTTACCTATTGCTCGTACAAGGTTTTTGAATGAAATAGTTTTACTAATATCAGGAACTTTCAAACTACTACAGGAAATAATATATATATATATATATATATATATATTGATAAAATCACACGGGAAAATGGAAACAACGGAGTACCTTAGCTTTCGTCTTTATTCAAGACATCTTCAGAGGCAACTGGTAAGTAGCAGGTGCCTCTGAAGATGTCTTGAATAAAGACGAAAGCTAAGGTACTCCGTTGTTTCCATTTTCCCGTGTGATTTTATCAAGATTTATCTTATCCACGTTTTCATTGTGGATTTACATGAAATAAATAAATATATATATATATATATATATATATATATATATATATATATATATATATATATATATATATATATATATAACATTAAATTATAACAAAAAGTGTTTGTATGTCATGCCGGACGAGAGTAATGTATTGCCCCTGCGTTTTTCGACGAATTTTGCTTCACTAACTAAAAAAATCAATTACGAGCAGCTTGTACAACGATGTGCCGGAAAATGCCATTACGAGAGCGAAAATGGTGTTGCTGGCACTTTGTTTCATTTAGTCAAAGAAGATGACATTGAATGAATTTAATACAATGCGTATGTGGTGAACGAGCCAAGTGAAAATATGACATATTGAGCTACTTAATGAGAGAGAGAGAGAGAGAGAGAGAGAGAGAGAGAGAGATTAATTCAGAGCGTGACGTGCACAAGTCAGTAGGATTAATAATAAACTTTTGTTTTCCGGAACTGAGAACTTTAACAAACTCTCTTTTTCTCCCTTTACTATGACTTGAAATTACGATGGTGTCAGTGTGTGTGTGTCTGTGTGTTGAAGAGGAACATGAATGATAAAGTCTTCTGAACTAAATGTTATCTCCTGGAACCACCGCGTGATGCCTAGATAAGGAGTGTAAGGAGGAACTTATGCTTCTTTAGCTCTGGGTCTGGTCAAGTTATACAAACAACTGTTTATGGCAACTTGGGTCCTTTACAGACTCTCCCTGTATAATATAGTATATGTTTATGAAGGGGAAGATGCAGAGAGACATTTTTGTAGGCATGTTTGTCGGGAAGAGCCCAATGTCATGAATGGAATGCCTGTCGTTTGATATAGTGAAGAATAAATGTACAGTTTATCTGACTGCACAACGTTAGAGACGCTTTCTCATACAAGGAATACCAACAAGACCATTAATGACGACGCTACACTGAAATACAACTTTTAGGGTTGGTAACAAAAATAATTCGAGGAAAGTAACATCTGGTGAACCGGAAAGTTTGATTAAAAATTTTTAAATATGACAGTTTTTCGCTCTAGTTTGTGTAACGTGGATTATAAAATACACAAACTTATTAAGCTGAGGTGCAACGAATATGAAACAAACACACACACACACACACACAGACTTAACATTTTCATGAACGTAGGCAAAAGTATTTACATTTCCAGACTTTTCTTACAAAACAATAATCTTAATCACAACATTTTAATCATTCGTCATTTTTTAAACTTAAGTTCCACCAAATGATAAGCAACACTTCCTAAAAAAAAATCGTTGCTACGTATTTTTACATTTTCCGCCATAGGAGTGAGCCGAGTCAAACTAAAACACGATAATCATTACACAATACACCAGTAATCATCACAGTTCAGTAAAAGAGACACAACACTAAACTCGTTACGTGTTCCCTCGCTAACACTACTGACAACGACTGATTGAAACATATTTGTTGAAGGACGCCAGGCTGCAATGGTCGCTGCAAAATCTAAATGCAAAATACATGATCAAGGCAACAATGGTGTTTTGTCTGTCCTGTCTGACCTTTGTTGCTGAGTTTAAAGGAAATACACTCACTGACTCACACAGTTATTTTGAGAGAGAGAGAGAGAGAGAGGGAGAGTATGTGTGTTTGTGTGTGTGTCCATTCAAAACAGGTATGTTTTTAATTAGTGGGAGTGTCTGTCGTAACACTAAACAAAAGGTTCCTAGTAGTGTCTTTGTTCTTCAAATGTTATAAATAAGACGACAGCTTTTGGTGGAAACTATGCTGGTAGTATTAGTGTAAGAAGCTGACAGTCTCAAACTTCATTGTTATCTTAATAAACAAACAATGCATCAGTTTAATACAATGACAAAATAGCTTGAAGAATGGCGCTGGTTATCATTAATTACCCTCAATATACAGCACAGTACATGGAGGTATTGTCCAATATTTCCTAACACCATCATGTTAAGACCTGAAGCAACACATCACCATTTAAAGCTAAAATCACCGAGTGTTTTATTCACAAGTCTTTTGTTTTCATTTTTAGCTTCAGCTAATTATTATTTTCTAAAAGCATCAAATCATATTTTGCACATTTTGAAACAGAGTTTTACAGACAATTTTTATATTCAATTTGTCAATTTATGCACCGAGTGAGGTGAGAGAGTGGCTCTGACCTTTCAGATAATGGATTTTGAGAATGATGGACAGCGACTGTTTGGTGTCTGGAGTACACTAGAATTTTCTTTTCTTAAATTAATTCTATCTATAATACCATTGTGTGTAAATTACATTGTAATATATTCTCCACAGTTTTTATTTTTTCCTCTCCTGTGCATCTCAAATAAAATATGTAAGACGTAAAAGTGACAAATTATTACATTTTGTAATAGTCAATGTGTTGTGTTGAAACAAGAGCCCCGACAAATACTGTGTTGCTCCTTTGATGAAAAACATGCATGTCTGTTTTGCTTTTTGTTTACGCCAGAGTTTAACGACCTGGTTCCTGCAAATAGTATCATAAACTTTTTCAAATTTTCGCGTCCACTCCAAATGTTGATGGTAAAAATATGTAGATGGAACACGGCAGGTGGGAGCTTCATGTCGACAAACATTTGAATACAATACAACAATTCAAAATGGCAATATAAATATATAACTGACAGCAAATTCGTTCAATTGTGTGTATATATATACAGTATATATATATATATATATATATATATATATATATATATATATATATATATATATATATATATATATATATATATATATATATATATATATATATATATGTATATATATATATATATACACACAAGTAAATCACTGTAGGTGCGCGTGATCCAAGTATATGCTGATAACCACAAGGAAACAAATAAACAAGAAGTTCCCAAGCGCTTTCGTGTAATTTACATCTTCAGGGGTGAGTACAGACTGTAGGAATTAAAATAAATAAACCTTAGTGATGGTCAGTTCAAAACTGATAATATGTTACATAAATTTATTTGTCAGTGGCCCAAGGTTAAAAATGAGTTGAAAACCTTTGATCTAGATGTATGATAGTTATTTTGTGGGTCCCATATTTTTGACCTGACCTGACTAGTCACGTCACCCCCCCTTCTCTTAAGCTCCTCTACGTGTGTGTTGGTGTGGGGATTAGTGGATGACATCATTATGACCTGACCTCATGTTTTTAAGGTCACCCTGTATATTTAAGCCTCTCTCTGTCCATGTAATCCAGTTGCCTGTGTGAGGGCCACCGGGTGTGTGAGGACCATAGGCAATGTGAGGGCCACAGTTTGTGTGAGGGCCACTGGGTGTGTGAGGGCCACCGGGTATATAAGGGCCACCGGGTATATAAGGGCCACCGGGTATGTGAGGGCCACCGGTGTGAGGGCCACTGGTGTGGGAGGAACCACTATTGTGTGGAGGGCCAGTGTGTGTGGGAGGCCACTGGGTGGAAAATACTGGGTGAGGGCCACCGGTATAGGCGGGGCCAACTGCACAAGGCCACTGGGTATGTGTGAGGCCACCGGGTGTGTGAGGCCAGAGGTGTGTGAGGTCACTGGTGTGAGAGGCCACAGCGTGTGAGGTCACTGGCATGTGGGAGGGCCACAGTGTGTGTGTGAGAGCCACTGGGTGGGAGGGGCCACTGGGGCATGGCAGGGCCACCGGTTGGCAGCAGCACCTGGCAGTGGGAGGGCCATCAGTGTGTGAGGGCCACTGGGCAAGTGTGAGGGCGCCTGGCATATAAGGCCACCGGTGTGTGAGGGGACACCGGGTGTGTGTGAGGCCACTGGTGGTGTGAGGCTGGCCAGTGTGTGGGGAGGGCTGGGTGTGTGAGGGCCACCGGGCATATATGTCACCGGGCAGGGCGGGCCACTGCTAAGGGCCATCATGTGTGAGGCCAGAGGGCATGTGAGGAATGCCGGGTGTGTGTGTGTGTGTGTGTGTAAGGGTCACAGGGTGTGTGAGGGCCATAGGGTGTGTAAGCGCCACAGGGTGTGTGAAGGCATCCGGGTGTGTGAGGGCCAC
Organism: Homarus americanus; assembly: GCF_018991925.1. Classification (NCBI taxonomy): domain Eukaryota; kingdom Metazoa; phylum Arthropoda; class Malacostraca; order Decapoda; family Nephropidae; genus Homarus; species Homarus americanus. The sequence goes on from NW_024733270.1 coordinate 4,421, forward strand.
CGGGTGTGTGAGGACCACAGGGTGTGTGAGGGCCACTGGGTGTGTGAGGGCCACCGGGTGTGTGAAGGCATCCGGATGTGTGAGGACCACAGGGTGTGTGAGGGCCATTGGGTGTGTGAGGGCCACCGGGTGTGTAAAGGCATCCGGATGTGTGAGGGCCACCGGGTGTGTGAGGACAACAGGGTGTGTGAGGGCCGCTGGGTGTGTGAGGGCCACTGGTGTGAGGCCACTGTGTGAGGGCCACCGGTGTGTGAGGCCACCGGGTGTGTGAAGGCATCCGGATGTGTGTGAGGCCACTGGTGTGGGTGGGGAGGGACAACAGGTGGGAGGGCAGCTGGTGGGATGGCCACTGGGTGTGAGGCCAAATGGGTGTGTGAGGGCCACCGGTGTGAGGGCCACCGTGAAGGCATCCGGATGTGTGAGGGCCACAGGGTATGTGAGGGCCACCGGGTATATAAGGGCCACCGGGTATATAAGGGCCACCGGGTATATAAGGGCCACCGGGTATATAAGGGCCACCGGGTATATAAGGGCCACCGGGTATGTGAGGGCCACAGGGTATGTGAGGAATGCCGGGTGTGTGTGTGTGTGTGTGTGTGTGTCACAGGGTGTGTGTGAGGCACAGGGTGTGTGAAGGCCACAGGGTGTGTGAGGGCCACCGGTTGTGTGAGGATGTGTGAGGGCCACTGGGTGTGTGAGGGCCACCGGGTGTGTGAGGACCACAGGGTATGTGAGGGCCACAGGGTATGTGAAGGCCACAGGTATAAAAATACAGGGTATGTGAGGCCATAGGGTAAGTGTGAGGCTGCCCAGTATATAAGGCCACTGGGTGTGTGAGGGCCACTGCGGGGTGAGGGTCACAGTGTGTGTGCGAGGGCCACTGGTGTGAGGGCCACCGGGCATATAAGGCCACTGGCAGGCGGCCACCGGGTGTGTGAGGGCCAGAGGGTATGTGAGGAATGCCGGGTGTGTGTGTGTGTGTGTGTAAGGGTCACAGGGTGTGTGAGGGCCATAGGGTGTGTAAGCGCCACAGGGTGTGTGAGGGCCATGGGGTGTGTGTGGGCCACACGGGGTGTGAGGAGCCAGAGGATATGTGAGGGTCACAGGGTGTGTAAGGGCCATAGAGTGTCTAAGGGCCAGGTTCAGAGAGTGTGAGAGGCCAACAGGGTGCGTGAGGGCCACAGGGTATGTGAGGGCCACAGGGTGTGTGAAGGCCACAGGGTGTGTGAAGGCAACAGGGTTTGTGAGGGCCACAGGGTGTGCTAAGGTCACAGGGTGTGTGAGGGCCACGGTTTGTGAGAGGGCCACAGGGTGTGTGAGGGCCAGAGGATATGTGAGGGCTATAGGGTGTCTAAGGGCCAGAGGGTATGTTAGGCCCACAGGGTGTGTGATGGCCACAGGGTATGTGAGGGCCACAGGGTATGTGTGGGCCACAGGTTGTGCCAAGTTTACAGGGTGATTGAGGGCCAGAGGGTGTGTGATTGTCACAGGGTGTGTGAAGGTCGCAGGGCGTGTGAAGATCACAGGGTGTGTGAAGGCAACAGATTGTGTGAGGGCCACAGGGTGTGTGAAGGCCTCAGGGTATATGAGGGCCACAGGGCATGTGTGGGCCACAAGGTGTGTGAGGGTCACAGGGTGTGTGAAAGCAACAGATTGTGTGAGGGCCACAGGGTGTGTGAGGGTCACAACATGTGAGTGGGCCACAGGGTGTGTGAGTGCCATATTTGTGTAAGGGTTACAGGGTATGTGAGGACTACAGTGTGTGTGAGGGCTACAGATTGTGTGAGGACCACAGATTGTGTGAGGGCCACAGGATGTGTGAGGCCATATCGTTTGTAAGGGCCAGAGGATGTGTGGGAGCCAGAGGGTGTGTGGGAGCCAGAGGGTGTGTGGGGGCCAGAGGGTGTAACGGCCATTATTCGCCCGGATCAAGGTGTGTGGCGTTTACAAATAGGTCTCACCTGACCAGTACACTCAGGCTTAAGCCACAGTCACCTCCAGCTTATGTAAACCAACAATAACCACAGACGTCTTTTATTATATACAAACTTGCAAAGTACAATGTGTTCATGAATGCCTCACCAAGGACCTTCTCGTGCGTTCAAATACTGAAATTGAAATTGAAATATTTTATAGACAATAAAACTATTACATCAAAAGGACTATGCAGTATACTACTCCCACTCTCACCTATACCATCCCTTTCTGGGGCTTACAAAAAGTTATAAATATTATAAGAACACATGAATTATTTTACACCAATATAATAGTTCATTTTGACATGAACGCTGTACTACATCAATAGAACAGATAATTTAATCTTATACAAATTTAAAGGTCATCATAACCTTGAAGCAAAATTTTTATACAATGAAAAAATAATAATTTGTCCATAATTTTTAGTAATATTTGTATCCCAATCATAGTCTCATTATAACAGTATCAACAGATGGTAAGTTAGTCCCGTAAGTTACATTGGTGTTTTGTAACACATACAAATAATGCTGAAAACTCTCGCTACATATGGCAATCACTTCTCTTTCAAATACCGAGAGAGGAACTTAATGGTTTGTGTGGTAAGGTTGGCCACCTTTTAAGAGACACTGGGCTGATTGATTGTGGTAATTACATCCCTGGCGACGCAACAGCGTAGGTTATATTTCGCCGAATTAAATTTAATGTTTAAAGGACTAAAATAAAATATTGCAAGTTAAAAACATAATAAATAAAATAGAACTTTCATAAAAACCATTTAAACGTTAATAAATAACACTCAAAGCTTGTGTCGAAGGCCGGCTTCCTCCACATAGCCGGCTGCTCACTAGGCTCCTCACTACTTATCACAACAAATATTTTTTCGAAAGTTTGTTATTCAAGAAGTTTATTTTCCTTAATGATCTGAAGTGTCTATGATTTTCGAATCAATGACCATCCGAAACTTTTCAAACAAATTGAATCATTCGATGAAAGAACTTTCGAACAAAGATAACTAATGTTGGAAATATTTCACAACCAAGAATGATGATCTCACAATTTTTCTCAAAGCAGAAGATATGAAGCTAACGTATGGTAACGAAACATACCGTAATGATCTTTGGGAAATATGGGTAAAGTTAGGTTAGTTTTGGTCGCTTCGTATCATCAATAAATGATTGGTTTTGGACTCTTGGAGTTCAGTCGTAGTACTATTTTTAACATTACTTTCCCTACAACGAGGCACTACTCAGTACCCCGCGACACCTTGGGGCGGTGCATGGACGCTCACCGCTCTCTGTGACTTTATTAATTGTATTGGTAATTTAATGCAGCGCGTTATATGATGAATTTACACGCTGTGATCACACACAGAAGACCTCCTGGGAAAAAGTTGGATACATATGGTGAAGTGTTTACTAAGTGTCTTAACGGTGAAGGAAAGTGGCAGGACACCGGGTGCACAACGCCTTCTTGAGGAGTCAGGTAAGACGCTGTTGTTGTGTTTTAAAGGAACAATAAAAAATCTTGTATCTTTAATGGGAAAAATTTCCTCAACTTGGTGTTAAGGCTGGAACACACTCGTTAAATATTATCCTTTTCGTTTTCCCTTGTTCGTGTTAAGAATAAAAACTGTGTGTTCCGCTCGGACCGCCATCTTGGACCGCCAGTTCGCGTTCCTCCTCCCCGTTTATTTCTTTTCTTCTGTATTATCGTTTCGGTCATCCAGCGAATTTGCGGATTTTAAATTCCCAACGTTATGTTGGGTGAGGGTAGGATTTAATCAGGGTTTTTCGATGGTTTTGGGGTATTATTTTACTTTCGCACATAGCGTGTGTGCGTTCATAGTATAAGCTTGTTTGGTATATATTACTAAAATTATCTTTGTATTTGGCATAATACCCAGAGTTTATTGATTGGTTGAGCATGTATGCATTTTATTTAGAGTAACTCGGCAACAATTTTGATCTGATAATTGTGTGATTTTGTTTCTTTACGTTTATAAGTGAAAATGGACTACTAAATGTTTAAAATGATTGAACTTAACGGTGGTTGGAATCATTGAATCAGGATACTTTACAATTGTGATCATAGATACAATCGAAATAAAAAACTAAGAATAATTCGGACTAAATTGGCAAGTTATATCATAATTAAGAGTTGCTGTCAATGTGAGGCGTTTTTTAAGAATACATTAACCCAGTTCCGCCCGGTGTCGTGCCCCAGGAGTAACTCACCCAATACTGGTGCAGTTTCTAGACAGGTTAGCGTATACACGAGCCTGCAGCTGGAGCGGAGGTCTTACTCGGTGCCACAGAACCTCCGCCTTGGTGATATTAGTTTCCTTTGTGACTTCGGTTAATCCATCTTCAGTGTCCGGTTATACCCTTCATGTGACCCGTTATACCTCCTCCTGTGCCTCGGTTATAACCCAACTATGAGCGGCAGTAACCATGACCGTTATCATTACATTACAGAAAAGGTGATAGTGATAATAACTTTCCCTGGCGCAATGTTGCAGGTATATATACGGTTTTAAATACCATGTGACCCAAACGTTCACTTGCAATAATACTGAAAAACTATTTTTAGTTCGTATATTGGAAACAAATATATTTATGATATTACTGTGTATATAATATATAAATGTTTTACACACGTCAAAGTGACACCAGGATACAAGACTCGTGGCTCTTATGGTTACTGGGGCCAGACTTCAGCATCAATAATCTGTTTATGTCTTCCCGTTCAAGAATATACTTTAAACTAAACTAGACTAGAATTCAGAATAACATAGCAAATTAAATTACCGCATACAATTAACTTCAATGCATGTATACTATGTTGGTTTCCTAGTGGCTACTGTACTTGCATATTATATTAAGCACGTGTTATTATTGAAAATAAAGAAACAAAAAAACAAACAGATCAGGAGTGACAAACGATAAATATGTTGTGTTGTAAGAGAAACAATTGAGACCCTTCAGCTGTGTGTAAATGAGGTAGAAAGTCAGTCAAGATCAGCAAACTAGGACTTGGTCACAATACTGTTACTATTAAGATTTAGCTTATAGATGTTCACTATCTCTGGCTGAAATATGGCATGGATATGAGCATGTACTTCAGAAGTGTTCGGAAGGTAATATTTTAGGAGGATGGACCTCCACTGCCAAAGGTGGATATCTCCTTCAACAAAAACACGTCTGAGTTGGTGGCAGACTCAGACCTAAAAGTGGGTCCCTTGTATCCCACTGCAGTTTTTAATACAGAGAACTGATGTTTGGTAACTGCCTTGTCGTGGTGAGGAGCTTCAGTTCTCTCGATCTAGTAATCACTGTTGGTGGGTGTTTGTTGACACTGGTAGGACCACCATGGCGAACTGGTTGCTGGTGAGGTTCTTAAGTGGAATTTATTTTTACACAAGAGACAGTGAACGACTCAAAATTATGAAGTCTGTCTCTGAGTCACCTGTTTCGTGCACTTTAGATATATCAGAAACACCACCATACAAAACTACCACGAAAAGTCTGAATGAATAACGTTGAAATCTATATCATCCTTACCTAGAAGATCCTCAAGTGTAGATGTCAAATATTGCCAGTAGTGTCAAGAGCATTTTCTCCATAACTGTACGGAATATTGAGAAGCTTTTGCGTTAGTGAGAGCTGAAAGCTTGGAGAGACCAGTAAGTTGTCTCGGGTCGTTTCCTTCAACTGGTAAGGAGGTGAGGGCGAGAGGGCAAGACTGGTCAACTAAATCGTGGACCAGTCTTGCCATACTTGTGACACTGATCATATTTCTTTAATCTTTTCGTTCCATTTGCGACCACATGTTTACGACCTCACGATTGTCTGAACTTCTGTTCGACTTTTGGAAACTACGACTACTTGTACACATGTGTCAGAGTTCTCAGTTAAGACTTGGACAACACAATGTTCTGTGGTAAAGAGTACCAAGTATCTTCGTTATAAAGAGGTAAAAATATAAGATATGATAAAGTAAAGCATCGACAAGCTACATGTTTTGTCTATTATGATAGTCATCAGGTACGAGTCGATAAATGAGACGTCCAGATATTACCAGGTGCTATCACAGAAACCCTCCAACAACTTGGTGTGTTATTGTGTTAAGTGAGGTGCTGTTTGGTTAGGTATATGTATATATATGTGTGTGTGTATACAAGTTGCTGGTCCAGTCCAGTCCAGTATACTGTACGTGTCAGAAAACAGAGGAGGACAAGTGATCTCGGGCCTTTCGTGCCCGGTGAAAGTTTGAACGCTTGTGCTTGGCTAGCGTACAGCGAATGAGGGTGCGGCAAGTCTGTAGACTTGCATGGTTAATTCGGGTGCGCCAAGTCCGTAGACTTGCATCGTTTTCCATCGTAAATAAAATTGTTAATTAATGCCTTCCTAAAGAAATCATCGACATGGGACCAGGTTTGTTCTATTCTACGAAATTTTTGCGATTTTTCCACCAAGTTTGATGAAAAAATGTTGTGCCGTTTCCGCTACCCAGAACATATACACACGGCTAGTCCTATAGTATCTTAGACAAGTGATTGTGGGCCCTTCGTGCCCAGTGGCGAGTCCGGTGGTACAGTTTACAGAGGCGTGAAAGTTCGAACTCTGGTGCTTGGCTAGCGTACAGCGACATTGTTTTCCAGATGGTCGTGGTTGTTATAATTATGGTCGTGGTTGTTATAATCATGGTCTTGGTTCTTACAATCATGGTCGTGGTTGTTATAATCATAGTCGTGGTTATGATCATAGTCGTGGATGTTATAATCATGGTCGTGATTGTTATAATCATGGTCGTGGTTGTTATAATCATAGTCGTGGTTATTATAATCATAGTCGTGGTTGTTATAATCATGGTCGTGATTGTTATAATCATGGTCGTGGTTATATTCATGGTCGTGCTTGTTATAATCATAGTCGTGGTTGTTATAATCATAGTCGTGGTTGTTATAATTATGGTCGCTGTTGCTATAATCATGGCCGTTGTTATAATCATATTCGTGGTTGTTATAATTATGGTCGTGGTTGTCATAATCATGGTTCGTGGTTGTTATAGTCATGGTCGTGGTTGTCATAATCATGGTTCGTGGTTGTTATAGTCATGGTCGTGGTTGTTATAATCATGGTCCTGGTTGTTATAATCATGGTCCTGGTTATTAGGTACTGTAAGTATCTAGTATACTATAGGAAGGAATAGAATAAAAGTTAGAATAATTAGTTAAAGAAATATTCGCCATAAGGAGAGGGTAAAATCATAAAAAAAAAATTTTTTATGCATCACCGATGATCATTCCGAGATAAATTATATTATTAAGAGAAGTGATCTTGAGTTCTGGTTAGATTAGTCACCATCCGCTTAAGTCATCACCTGTGTTAAGTCATCATAGTCGTCATGTGCGTTAGTCAGTTTTAGGCCCATCTCACACGACTGACCGACCATCGATGTTCTTTCCGCGCGAGGGTGTTACTTTTTAATGCATATTATTATTTACGCTGGTGGATGTAAGACCAGCTACCCTCACTGATGCAGCTATTGTCAATTTGGTGTTATACTTGTTTATAAATGCCTTCTAATCTGCCTCAAGTCTGTCCGTCCTGTATATTATCATCCCAACTGCCTGTGCGGGAGTTGATCCTGTAGGAGCAGCAGGTGGTGGTGATGGACTGTGGGCGAGTTGATCCTGTAGGTGCAGCAGGTGGTGGTGGTGGACTGTGGGGGAGTTGATCCTGTAGGTGCAGCAGCAGCAGCAGGTGGTGGTGGTGGACTGTGGGGGAGTTGATCCTGTAGGTGCAGCAGCAGCAGCAGGTAGTGTTGGTGGACTGTGGGGGAGTTGATCCTGTAGATGCAGCAGCAGCAGCAGCAGGTGGTGGACCGTAGGGAAGTTGATCCTGTAGGTGCAGCAGCAGCAGGTGGTGGTAGTGGACTGTAAGAGTGATCCCAGGCAGCAGCAGCAGGTGATGGTGGTGGACTGTGGGGAGCGATTCTGGCAGCAGCAGCAGCAGGTGGTGGTGGTGGACTGTGGGGAGCGATCCTGCAGGGCAGCAGCAGCAGGTGTGGTGGTGGGACCGTAGGGCAAGTGATCCTGCAGGTGCAGCAGCAGCAGGTGGTGGTAGTGGACTGTGGGGAGTTGGATCCCAGGAAAGGCAGCAGCAGGTGGTGGTGGGTGGACTGTGGGAGGAGTGATCTCAGGTGCAGCAGTAGCAGCAGGTGGTGGTGGTGGACTGGGGAGTTGATCTTGTAGGTGCAGCAGCAACAGCAGCAGGTGGTGGTAGTGGACTGCGGGGGAGGTGATCCTGTAGGTGCAGCAGCAACAGCACGTGGTGGTGGTGGCCTGTGGGGGAGTTGATCCTGTAGGTGCAGCAGCAGGTGGTGGTAGTGGGCGTGGGGGAGTTGATCGTGTAGGTGCAGCAGCAGCAGGTGGTGGTGGTGGACTGTGGGAGAGTTGATTCTGTAGGTGCAGCAGCAAGTGGTGGTGGTGGCCTGTGGGGGAATTGATCCTGTAGCTGCAGCATCAGCAGCAGGTGGTTGTGGTGGACTGTGGGAGAGTTGATTCTGTAGGTGCAGCAGCAAGTGGTGGTGGTGCACTGTGGGGGGAGTTGATCTTGTAGGTGCAGCAACAGCAGTAAGTGGTGGTGGTGGACTGTGGGGGAGTTGATACTGTAGGTGCAGCAGCAAAGTAACAACAGCAGCAGCGGCAGTAGCAACAGCAGCAGGTGGTGATAGTGGACTGTGGGAGAATTGATCCTGTAGGTGCAGCAGCAGCAGCAGGTGGTTATGGTGGCGGCCTGTGGGGGAGTTGATCCTGTAGGTGGAGCAGCAGCAGCAGCAGGTAGTGGTGGTGGCCTGTGGGGGAGTTGATCCTGTAGGTGCAGCAGCAAGTGGTGGTGGTGGCCTATGGGGGAATTGATCCTGTAGGTGCAGCATCAGCAGCAGGTGGTTGTGGTGGCCTGTGGGGGAGTTGATCATGCAGTTGCAGCAGCAGCAGCAGGTGGTGGTAGTGGGCTGTGGGGGAGTTAATTCTCTAGGTGCAGCAGGTGGTGGCAGTGGACTATGGGGAAGGTGATCCTGTAGGTGCAGCAGAAGCAGGTGATGGTGGTGGACTGTGGGGGAGTTGATCCTGTAGGAGCAGCAGCAGGTGGTGTTGGCCTGTAGGGGAATTGATCCAGAGGTGCAGCAGCAGCAGGAGCAACAGCAGGTGGTGGTGGTGGCCTGTGAGGAGGATCCTGTGGTGAGCAGCGGCAGGTGGTGGTGGACTGTGGCGGAGTGATCCTGCAGCAGCAGCAGGTCGTGGTGGTGGACTGTGGGAGAGTTGATTCTGTAGGTGCAGCAGCAGGAGGTGGTGGTGGTGGACTGTGGGCGAGTTGATTCTGTAGGTGCAGCAGCAGCAGCAGGTGGTGGACTGGGGGGGAGGTGATCCTGTAGGTGCAGCAGCAGGTGGTGGTGGACTATGGGGGAGGTGATTCTGTAGGTGCAGCAGCAGCAGGTGGTGGTGGACCATGGGGAGGTGATCCCAGGTGAGCGGCAGCCGGGCAGGTGGTGGTGGTGGTCAGGGGAGGTGATCCTGTAGGTGCAGCAGCAAGTGGTGGTGGTGGCCTGTGGGGGAATTGATCTTGTAGCTGCAGCATCAGCAGCAGGTAGTTGTGGTGGCCTGTGGGGGAGTTGATCCTGCAGTTGCAGCAGCAGGTGGTGGTAGTGGGCTGTGGGGGAGTTAATTCTGTAGGTGCAGCAGGTGGTGGGTGGTGTGCACCATGGGGGAGGCGGATCCTTGGCAGCAGCAGCAGCAGGTGGTGGTGGTGACTATGGGGGAGGTGATCCCAGAGGCAGCAGCAGCAGGCGGTGGTGGTGGCCTGTGGGGAGTTGATCCTGGTGGCAGCAGCAGCAAGTGGTGGTGGTGGCCTGTGGGGAATTGATCCCAGCTGCAGCATCAGTGGTGTGCTGTGGTGGCCTGTGGGGAGTTGATCCTGCAGCTGCAGCAGCAGGTAGTGGTGGTGGACTATGGGGGAGGTGGGATCCCCAGGCAGCAGCAGGTGGCGGCAGGCGGCCTGGGGGGAGTTGATCCTGCACGCAGCAGCAAGCAGGTGGTGGCCTGTGGGGGAATTGATCCTGTAGCTGCATCAGCAGCAGGAAGTGGTGGTTGACTGTGGGGGAGTTGATCCTGCAGTTGCAGCAGCAGCAGCAGGTGGTGGTAGTGGGCTGTGGGGAAGTTAATTCTGTAGGTGCAGCAGGTGGTGGCAGTGGACTATGGGGGAGGTGATCCTGTAGGTGCAGCAGGAGCAGGTGATGGTGGTTGACTGTGGGGGAGTTGGTCCTGTCGGAGCAGCAGCAGCAGCAGGTGGTGGTGGTCTGTGGGGAAATTGATCCTGTAGGTGCAGCAGCAGCAGCAACAGCAGGTGGTGGTGATGGCCTGTGAGGGAGGTGATCCTGTAGGTGCAAGGCAGGTGGTGGTGGACTGTGGCGGAGTTGATTGTAATAGGCCCCTGTCTCATCAACAGAACGTATTATATAAATGGGTCAATACATCTGATATTATATTCAGATTCACCACCCTGTAACTTTCCACTGTCTATAAGTAAGACATGAGATTGACACGTGAGCGGGCAACTTACCCAAGAGGGCGAGACCCATTGCTCAGCATTTCTGTAAGCACGCACTGCGATGCCCCTAAGCTTCAGTAGCTCACCTCAACTCATATCGAAAGGACGTGACCAAACGTTTATCATACATAAACGCCGTCCCTTTCTCATTCACTCCTAGACAGTGAGACTTACGGTTGATATACACTCGGGAATTATATATATAACCTTTTATAATAAAACAAAGGAACTACCGTTTGGGTTTCGTTACTTAAAACCCAAATATAAATATGTGTGAACGGACTGGTTAATTGGACAAGCAGCCGATTCATATAGGTGGCAGCGGTGTGTACGGATTCTTCAAACTGGTAGTCGTATCATCCGTCTGTGTCTTGTGAAAAACAAGAAACCACACAGCAGTGACGTGTTACATAATCCGAGTGTTTAAAACTATATCCCGTATTGAGACGATATGTAGTGAGCGCTCCTTATCTCTGTCACATACAAATACGTGCAGAATTCGTAATATACAAATATTACAGCCTGTTGGTATATATCCAGATTGAGCCGGTTGAGATAGACTCCACTCAGCATTCCCTAGACATTACAGTGTTGCAGTGTTGAACAACAGTTTCGTAGCCTGGAATTCAATTGGTATTTCACTAGCAGCTGAGCAGTATTGTTGTGTCGTCAGCGCGAATTACGAATTCCGGTGTCATCATACAGATCTCCATATATACGTGGACTGTGAAGAATTGGCACACGGCAGTTTTCGCCAGCGAACCAGCAACCACCAGTGTGATAACCAATCATAGTTTTCTGATCGCCGGAGGAGGAACTCACCTAAATCAAGTGGACTCGTCTCTCACCAAAGCAGAAGCGTCATCTCGTTGCCAAGGAAACCAGCAGCAGCGCACGCATCCTAGGAAGAGGCAACACCCACACTCCACTCAGAACTTTTGAAGGATCACTTCTCTATACAGACGTTACACCCTGTATAAATAGGTATTTAAATTACATAATTCTACACACATGAACACGTTCGAGAGATATCTTCACACCGATAGGTTCGTCGGATAGGATTATTTCAATGATAAAGTGTCGAATGTAAGATTAATGTATTGGAATCCTATAATTTACAGTAGTTTGTAAGTGTCTGTCTACTTATTGATAGTTTAATAATTAACTACAAAACATATTCATTTGTCTTGTAAATGAGAGGCAAGTGATCTACTTACTGTTAAGTATTCATTGACCCAAGGGGGCTAATAGATAATTTCTAAGTTTCCCATGTCTAATGTAGATGAAATCGAACGCCTAGCGCAACTATTTGCTGATAACCAGCTCATCAATGATCAAGCCCAGACTGACATAGATTTTGAGTATGGAACACAGTTAAATGAGTCGGTAGGAAGTAGTGAGAAAGTTATAGACGAATCATTTGACGACTTAAACCGTCGTACCCTACGGTCTGGTAATCACTATAGTACCTCACCTAAGTATACTAAAGCAGTTACCCCTGTTACAGGTGATAGTGTGTCTGTTGCTAAGTCGGTAACAACCTTATTAACCCAGCCTTCTGTTAAGAGTAAGAATACTAACTTGCTTAATGACACTAAAATGACATCTTCTAACCCTCACACCAGTATTACTACCACACCTAGAGCTGATAATGTTATTAATATCATGCAGCGCGGCGATTATGTTCGAAATTTCACGGGACAAGACGATTATAGGGTCGCACATTTTATTCGTGCATGTGAAGATAGCATGCGCATTAGTCACATAACGACTGACGAAGAAAAGAAAGCATATGTACGTTCCCATATAATGCAGGGTTCCTATGCAGGCAGTCGTTTAAATGCGTTTGGTTTACAAAGCCCCGACTATGAAAAGTTCAAGAGAACGCTAATTGGGCTTTTTGGGGGTAGGTCACAGCTGGGCCAACTGCAATGGATCTTCAGATGGTTGGATCGCTGTATTCCAGGTATACGAAACGAAACACCCGTTGACGCTGTTGACATCGCGGGCCAGGTTCGCCAGGACATGCAAGCGACCTTCCGGTCATCAGGCTGGTACAACTCACGGGGTGATATGCAACCGGAAAATGTGGAAACATTGATAGAACTAATAAGTTTTCTTCTTTCCGTCCGTGTTCCCTTATATAGCCGGGCACAGGAAGTACAGTATGAACCACCCTTGGATATGGTGGAATACGCAAACAAGCTCTGTCCCCAGGCTACGGGCCCCTTACTGGCGCAACCCTCAGTGACGTCACCACAACCCCAGCCGTCACAGATGCCACAGATGCCTCACTCTCAGACTCCTTATGCGACACACTTAGCTTCGATCGCTCCTCCCCGCCTAACATATAAACAGAAAACATCGTTACGATGCGCACATTGTAATAAACGTGGCCACGTAATGGAAGATTGTTTTCAGCTCCGAGGTAATAGTGCAAATAAAGCCACACCCGGTGCAAAGCCATTCTCAAGGTCAAACAGAGAGGTAGCAAAAGCAGCACCTCCTCCTCCTACCCAGACAGCGCGCAAATGGTGCGCTCTTCACAAATCGACATCTCATAGTTCACATGAGTGCGATATATTAATAAAAGCTAGGGGAGTGGACCTAAGTGAAACGGAGGTGTCGTATAGGCGCAAGCAGAAACGTCCCCAGGACAAGTCATCGGGGGAAGACCAGCGCACACTACAGCAAGGAGAGGGATAGATAGGGTAATTCCCACCCCTCCTCACAACACTTCTATAGCGGCGCTTAGAAAAGTGGAAGTGTTGTCAGTACCGGTGAGAGTGGATAATACCAGATTGGCTCTTGATATAGACACAGGTGCTTGCGCTAATGTATTGGCCTTGACATCGTATCACGAGTTACAACGTAAATTCCCTCACCGTAAATTCAAATGGAGGCCTAGTAACGCTGAGCTCGAAGGAGTTTCAGGTACTCAGCTGAGCATCAAAGGAATGGTGACGTTACCTCTCAGATTCTCAAGACGTGGTACGCCCTTCTACGCGGACTTTTATATAGTTCAGCAGTTCAATTTGCCAGCTGACGGGTTACTTGGTCTACCAACTCTTCGAAAGAACATGATAGATGTTCATCCACGTAATAATAGTGTTACGTTTAAAGGTGTTTCCTACACAGCAATGAGTCATTCTGAACCTATGCTCACCGCTAGGACGAAGGTGTTGTCTACCAATCCTATTAAGAGGAAGGCGGATCATGCGTCAGAGATATCTCTCGACCTCAACCACACACCTTCCCAGCGTGATTACAGCAGCAAGAGTTGGAAGATAGTACCTGCAATGTTGAAGAGTACTCTCCATTACCAGAATGAGGAATTCCCCAACGCAACAATCCTGTGAGCTGAAGTGAACATTAGTTTCTGCAAATGATTCGTTCACTGCCCAGGGTGTGACAGGACGTGACTGCAGTTGTTGTGACTACTCATCAATCAACATCCTGTCAACAAAATTCTTTCGTATGGCGTGAACAACCCCCAGTTACCAGCACCCAGCACCCACCCTAGTGATGATGACACATCCGGTCTGAGAGATGGTCTCAGTATTCTGAGGTATGGTGTTGTGGATGACGTTGTGTAACAATTAGCGGCGGTTTGCTGTACTCAGGATTTTTGTGAGCATTGACCCAATCACCGGACCTTGGAATCAGCTGTGTCTACTGTGGTACACACACACACAAGTCTACGGGGTTGCGGGAGCAATTTCACATTATCAAGAAATTAAAGAAAGGATGTTATGTGTGATTTTCTAGATATCACAGCAATGTCGAAGTGCAACCTAATAAATTCCTAATTCGAGGTATTGTTGCGAATTGCCAACAGACTCGACTGGCCAGGATAGATCAAATAGCACCACATGTCAAGGTGATCGATCATCCTCAGGGCAAGACACGCCTGTTAGAGCTGCTTGCCGACTACAGAAATAGTAGCCTTGCCAGGGGAAACGCTAGGTCAGACAGATTTAACATCCCATCATATAGCGTTAAAGGAAGGAACCAACCCTATTTACGTACCAGCTTATAGACTACCTCATAGCCAGCGCGCTGTAGTGCAAGATGTGGTACAGGGTATGTTAGATGAGAATGTCATTAGACACTCAAAATCCCCCTTTAACAGCCCATTATTCCTCGTCCCGAAAAAGGATGGTGGATGGCGCCCTGTCATAGATTTCAGGCGCGTAAATAATCAAACAATCCCTGATAGGTACCCAATGCCTATCTTGAGTGACATATTGCAATCCTTAGGCAAGGATAATGCGGTATTTAGCAACTTAGATTTGCTTAGTGGGTATTGGCAAATACCACTCGATGAAAAATCACGAGAAATCACGGCATTTAGCACGCTTCTAGGCCACTTTGAGTTTCTACGAATGCCATTTGGTCTCAGAAATGCCCCACTAACATTTCAAAGAATGATCAACACCCTGTTTGCCGGACTAATTGGTAACACAGTCTGCGCGTATTTGGATGATCTAATAGTAGTCAGTCAGGACGCCGATTCCCATCTGATAAAACTGCGTGAAGTTTTGGCCAAACTTTCCACAGCAGGACTCGAAATAAAACTCTCAAAGTGCGAGTTTTTAAAATCCAGAATCCATTTCCTTGGTCATGTAGTTGACGGTGAGGGCATACACACAGTTAATGATAAAGTCAAAGCTGTATCTCAGTTCCCGCGTCCTACCTCAAATGATCATGTGCGTAGCCTTCTCGGATTATCTGGTTATAATCGTTCCTTTATCAAGGACTATGCAACATTAGCATCGCCCCGAACGAGGTTGCTCAAAAAAGATGCAGTGTTTATATAGGATGCTGAACACGAAAGTATTACGGCATTGAAGACAGCGCTAACCAATGCCCCGGTTCTAGCATTCCCAGACTACACTCAACCTTTCACTCTCTGTACTGACGCTCCCGGAATTGGAGTCGAAGCAGTGCTCATGCAAGAGGACACGCGTGGGAAGTTTAGAGTGATAGCATTTGCAAGTCGCAAATTAATCGATGCTGAAACACGTTATTCGGCGACGCATTTAGAAACGTTAGCCGTTGTGTGGGCA
>NW_024733271.1:0-6873 GCF_018991925.1 Homarus americanus
GTGAGGAGGAGTGAGGGAGAGTGGGGAGGAGTGAGGAGGAGTGAGGGAGAGTGAGGAGGAGTGAGGGAGAGTGGGGAGGAGTGAGGGAGAGTGAGGAGGAGTGAGGGAGAGTGAGGAGGAGTGAGGGAGAGTGAGGAGGAGTGAGGGAGAGTGAGGAGGATTGAGGGAGAGTGAGGAGGAGTGAGGGAGAGTGGGGAGGAGTGAGGAGATACCAATGATATGTTTATAAGGTACTAATGGGGGGCTGTAACAGGTAGGACCATTGGCACTGTATTTTCCTAGAGATCTACAGGTCCCAGGTATAGGCACTTATTAACACTGTGGTCTCACCTGGGGAACTTCATTACTAAAGGTGAAATTGATAGTAGCTACCAGGCGAGTGAGTGAGTGAGTGAGTGAGTTGCTGGAAAGACACACACACACACTAACACACACACACACACACACACACACACACACACACACACACACACACACACACTAACACATTAAAATAAAAACCATGCAATTGATGCTCTCTCTATTTGGATTATGTTAATGTGTTTCTACTTCGTTAACACGACAAACAAGCTGATGTATTTGGCCCTGAGTGATGAGGTTAATAGTGAGTTGTTTTTCTTACCTTTTTGGTGATTAATGTTTACCTTGTGGGTTTATTATTGTGGTTGGGTTTTAGGTTTTGCTAGTCGTGTTTTGGTCAATTATGCTTGATAGCAAGTGAGTGGTAGGATGTTGTTGTCGGGTCTGCCTGTCTGTCTGCTAGTGTGTGTGTATATAATAATAATATAATAATAATTAACGGTTTATTGAAAGAGCATAGCAGCCGGAAGGCTGAAAATATACAGTTACATAATTGGGGAATGGGTTTCGATTTACAAATAATATACAAGTAACATAATTGATACAAATATGATATATAATAACTAGGTGGGGAGACGGTCATACTACAGGGCATTTCAACATAGTGACACTGCAAAAAAGTAGGATTTACTGGGAGTGAATACACTGGTTTATTACAAGTTATTGATAACTTTTACAATGGTTGGGACTGGGCTGTTCTTATAGCGATTAATTCGTGCTCGTATGGGCTGGATGCTGTTGTGGTGTCGAACAGCAATTCTCGGGCGAGGGATCTCAGGTGGTAGAAGGAGCCGTTGTCGAGGATGGTGCAGAAGCTTCTCACCAAATTTGCAGATAAGGTCGTGGTGATGGTCAGTGAGAGCCGAGAGGGTCAGTGTGTTGAGCGCTTCGTGATATGTGGAGTAGGAAGGGGAGAGAATAATCTCGCATGCCCTCTTTTGCACTTTTTCTAGGTGTTTACGTTGTGTGGCATTTAGGGAGGAAGACCAGGTAGGGGAGGAATATGTGAACTTGGGAAGTATGAATGTTGAGTAAACACTGAGGAGCTCGGGTGTAGAAACTCCGAGGGACTTGAGTCGGCGGAGGAGGTGGAGATGGAAACTGGAGAATTTGACAACTTCACTGATGTGTGGTTTCCAATTAAGTTTGTTGTCTATGGTGACGCCGAGGAGCTTAGTGGAATCTACAACCTGGAGTGTGTTGGGACCTAAAGTAATGGAAGGAGGTGGGACAACGGCGGAGGAGAGGTTGATGTGCATAACCATGGTCTTGGTATGGTTGATGGTGACGTGGTTGTTGGTGACCCAGTTTTGGAGACTGTTCACTAAATCCCGGAGGGCGGTATAGTCGGGAGCAGAACTGTTGTGTGTGTGTGTGTGGGAGGGGGGGAGGAATACGAATAAACAAACACAGTAAAACATAGATAGGGAGAGAGAAAGAGTTAATAAAGGAGTTAAAGGCAACATGAAGAAGGTGGAGAGAAGGACAAAGTATAATTTTTGTGTTATAGTGTATACAATCTCCATGTATATTCTGTAATGTTTTTAATAGTGAGAAATACACCATGAGAGTTTTTATTACTGTATTATGAAGGTGGTCTTTATATTACGAATGAGTTATCATTATTATCGCCATTATTATCGTTATTATCATCATCATTATCGCCATAAAAATAATATCTTTGATAATAACAGTAATTAGAATAACAAACAATAACAACAAACAACAACAAACAATAACTTAAACAAATTAATCTGACTGATACCGAGACTGGAGACAGAATCATAATTTGCGGCCATATTACCTCACCTGAGCTGCTGAGTATAACAAGGTCCTATTAAACACCTACATTCACACCTGTACAGTACCTGGGGGGGGGGGAAGGGGGATCAAACCATGGCACCTGAGTTTATGTCGTTGTGAAATTTGTGTTCCAGTTTGTGTTGTTTTTATACTAAGGAAGTAGATTGGTGTTTATATATTAGTGCTGCGGTGGTCAACGGGATACGACACTTGCTCCCTGTCCTGAGGGATACTAGTTCACGAAGGGAGTATAACCAAGGGTGGTGATAATTGTAGGGAGGGGGAGAGAAGGAGAGAAGGAGGGTGGTTAGAAAGAGAGTAGAGGAATTATATGGGATGAGAAGATAAAGAATGAAACGAAAAGAATTGAAGGTGTTGTAAAGTAAAAGGTGTTGTGTGCACAAACAAAGGGGTGTGTTGTGGTGGTGGGGTGTGTTGTGGGTTGTGTTGTGGTGGTGGGGTGTGTTGTGGTGGGCAAGTGGTGGGTGTGTCAGGGTGTGTGGGTGTGTTGTGGGGTGTGTGGGGATGTGTTGTGGTGTAGGGGTGTGGGATGTGTTGTGGGTAAGTGTGTGGGGTGGGATAGCCAGGGTAGGCAAAGGGGGGTTGTGTGTGTTGTGGTGTGTGTCAGGTGTGAAAGGGTGTGTGTGTTGTTGTGTGTTGCAGATGGTGAGTGTGTACAGGGTGTTGGTGTGAGGTGGTGAGTGTGTTTAAAAGGGTTAGGTGTGTTTGTAGGGTGTGTGGGGTGTACAGGGGGGCGTGTTGTATGGAAGTGTTTTGGTGTGTGGGGTGTTGTGGGGTGTACAGATGGTGAGCAAATAAAAGGCAGAGTGTGTTTCAGGGTGTGTTGTGTGTGGTGGGCAGGCAGGAGTGCTGGTGGTGGTGGGGTGTTGAGGTGTGGGTGGGGGTGTGTGGGGTGGGGTTGTGGCGGCAGGGTAAGTGTTTTGGGAGTGTAAAAGGTACAGATGGGGTGTGTGTTTTGTGGTGGGGCGTGTTGTGTGGTGTGGGTGTACAGGTACAGGGGTGTTGGGGTGTGTTGGGTGTGTTGTGGGGTGGTTAGTGTGGCCAGGGTGTGGGTGTTGTAAAACAGGCGTGTTGCACAGTGCTGTGTGTTGTGGGTGTGGGGTGTGTTGTGGTGTGTTGTGGTGTGTTGTGGGGTGTGTTGTGGGGTGTGTTGTGGGGTGTGTTGTGGGGTGTCTTGTATGTTGTGGGTGGTGGGGTGTGTGTTGTTTGTGGTGGGGGCGTGTTGTGTGTGATGTGGGGTGTGTTGTGGGTGTGTTGCGGTTGGTAGGGAGCTGTTGTAGGGTGTGTTGTGGGTTTATAGATTGGTTTAATTATTATCAATACCTAGAAAATATCTTTGAGAACGATGGTTTAAGTTGTAACTCCCTGAAGGATAACAATTCAGCTTACGAAAAACTCAAGAGGATCCTAAAATACTTCCTGTAGGACTCCTTCACAAAAGGTATTTCACGTCCTATTCCTGGCATCATCCTCAGGTAATTACATACAAGTGACTACCTCAACCTACCTCGTTATATCATTAAGTTAATCTCTTAAGTAATCCATCAGCCCGACGCAACACTATTACCAACTAGACACACTGTTGAGGTTACTATTAATAGATATTGCTGTACTTAGTGTCTTATCATTAGTGTTGTGTGTAAGTCTTTTTAAGTGAGAATTGGTTGATAAGTCAGTATTTTTTTTTTGTAGATCAGTTGACACCTCGCAACCCTCATGCCCCTTACGCTCCTCAACCCACCCCCTTACGCTCCTCAACCCACCCCCTTACCCACCTACCCACCCCCTACCCACCCCCTACCCCCCACCAAGCCTCAGGGACACTAATGGACATAAGCTTATAGTGACTTTGTTGACATATCCTTGCTCAAATCTACTTACTCTTTAGCTCTGTCTGTATACCTTCATTGTCTATGTATATATTGTACGTATACATCCAGTAAAATCCTTCTATATTTTTCCATGTTTCCATTTTTTGCTGTAGATTTCCTCAGCCATTAAAATTCACTTGTTTTTTCCTCGTTTATTGCAGCTGTTAGACATCTTGCCTACATCAAGCATTTTACCATTCAGGAAGTGTCTGTCTGTAGTAACCTAACCTAACCTGACCTGTGTTAGAGTAAGTGGCTGTGTTTAGGAAATCTCAGCCAATCAGGAAAGAATAGCTTCAATCTTTAAGCCAATCACGATAGAATAACCTCAATCTCTCAGCCAATCACGAGAGACGTAGATGACTCAGCTCCGGTAGTAGTCGTATACATTGAAAGGAGGAGGAGGAGGAGGAGGAAGGGAGAGGTAGAGGGAGAGTGAGGAAGAAGAGAGGGAGAGATAAGGGAAGGGAGATGAAGAAGAAGAAGGAGGAAGGTAAGGTGGAAGGAAGGGAGAGGTGAAGGAGGAAGAGAAGTTAAGGAGGGAGGTGAGGAGTAGGGAAGGACGGTGGTAAGGAAGTGGGAAGAAGCCAGAATGTGCAAGAAAGGGGGGGGGGAGAAATGGAGGAAGGGAGGTGAGGTAGGAGAGGGGAAGAGAGATGAGGAAGCCAGTGCATAATCAGGAGGGAGGAAGAAGAGGGAGGGATGGTGGTGGTAGGGGGGGGGGCGGATTACAGAGTAGAGGTCACAGCCAGCCAGTCAGGATATTATGCAAGTAAATGTTACAGAATATTTCAAATACATTGTTTGTTTAGTTATGTAAACAGAGTGTGACTTATTCACAACTGCGTGAGTACAGCAGTGTGAGGCAATATGTCTGGCCACACACTTTGTTATTCACATTTGTGTGAGAGGTAATCAAGCACATTGTGTGTTTGGTTCCATATATGGGAACTGAGAAAGCTACTTAGTGCAAAAAGTGGGTACAATCTTAATATGTCGGTCATCTTGCCATTAGAGATAAAGTGTTGTGCCATTTTACACACGGTGTGCTTGGACCTGTCCCTAAAAGGTTCTATCTTCACACAGTCGAGGACGTAGTCTTCAAGTGTGTGGCTATATGTCTGGCAACACACCTTACATTAAGTCTTGTTCACATCTGCCTGAGGGACATACTGCCAGAGGTAGTTATATCCTAACCTTAGTCTAGCGGTTACAACATCTAGTGATCTTGTTACTTGCTCCATATACATGTTTCACTTGATACATCTCACCATGGTAAACAATGGATTGACTAGTGCCTGTTTGCTCTTGTGTATTCAACAGTGTCTTTGTTTGAGGCAAGTTTGGCGAGGGTAGGTGTGTGTGTGTGTGTGTGTGTGTGTGTGTGTGTGTGTGTGTGTGTGGGGCAGATTTTTGATAATGCTCAATAAATATTTAGATTGGTGGTCGGTACACTCGCTCTCCACCATCTGGGTTCGCCGGACTCACTACACAACACTCTGGAGCCAATCTTCGTGCCGCTGTTGAGTGACGTCACCTTTCAGCTGTCTGTAAATAACAAATGAAGACTTCCTGCTTCATCCCTAACCTAACCTAACCTAACCTCCGCTAACGTACCCTAACCTAACTTACCTTTTAACAAACACATATTGTCATTGTGAAAAGACTTGCCAAATAATTCAATGCTTTTTGGCTGTTGTTTGTAACGTAAATTCTGTATTCAATTTCAAGTTGTTGACAGTCAGAGGTGAATATAACACTGTTCTGTACATTCTGTATTTTTTCTGTACTCAAAGGGACAGACTGTATTAATTACTGGTGTGTGAATGTCATGTTGATATCAGGTTGAGGTGTTTCGAGACCACAAACTCATTTCAGGTGTGTTGGAAGGGTGTTGTCAGGTGTGTTGGCAGGGTGTTGTCAGGTGGTTAAGTTTGTTGTCAGCTGGGTAAGATACTTCACCTTAACCCACTACACCACTAACTCACTCTACTAGGGTCTAGGAAACATTAACCATACGTATTAATTTACTGAGTCGTGATTAATTAATTTCTTCAGGTAAGGTGGTATATGAAGCAGTTCTTAACAGGTAAAATAAGGTCAAATTCCCCATCACAGGTCAATTTACTAGTGACCATTATAACTATCTTTACTACTCTGGCTGTACGTATATTTAGCCTTAGGGGATAATAACGAGGTCCTGTGACTCCGTAATTCAACAAATAAACTGTTTTGATGTTTTAAATAAATAGATAAATTAAATATACCTGGATATAATCAACAAACATCAATGGATGAATAAGAAGTGTGTATAATTATTTATTCATAGTTATAGCATGAATGAAAAAAAATATACAAATCATATGGTGGTTTGGTTTGGTTTGGTTTGGTTTTGGTTTTGGTTTATGTTTGGTTTTGGTTTAGGTTTGGTTTTGGTTTTGGCTTAGGTTTGGTTTTGGTTTAGGTTTTGGTTTTGGTTTTGGTTTTGGTTTAGGTTTGGTTTTGGTTTTGGTTTAGGTTTGGTTTTGGTTTAGGTTTGGTTTAGGTTTGGTTTAGGTTTAGGTTTAGGTTTGGATTTCCGTGCATGAAGAATATCACCGACATTCCATCATCAAGGGATTTCAACCACTCAAAAATATGTTCAACTTTTATGAACGCAGAGCCAATTCTAAATTTTTATTGTATTATTTTTATTTGATTTTTTTACTAAAGAGATAAACCTGAAAATTAAATTACGATTACTTTTGGTCTCGACTTCAAAAGATCTTGGTCTCGATCTCGAATTGTTGGTCTCGATTTAAGACTTAATGGTCTCGAC
>NW_024733272.1:0-9491 GCF_018991925.1 Homarus americanus
TCAGTTACGTATTGCTATAAAAATGGGAAATATCTATTCGGGAAAGTTGTTAGATAAACTAAATTTGCTGAAAATACATTATCATAGAAAAAGGGAAATTTGTATCATTAAAATGGGAATATCTACTTTCCGGTAAAGTTGAAGTGATAACCAAATTTTCGAAAATAGATTATCATAGAAAACGGGAAATTTGTATCATAAAAATGGGAAATATCTACTCAGGTGAAGTTGGAGAGATAAATCAAATTTCCCGAAAATATTTATCATAGAAAACGGGAAATTTGTATCATAAAAATAGGAAATATCTACTTTCCGAAAGTGGAAATAACCAAATTTTCCGAAAATAGATTATCATAGAAAACGGAAATTTGTATCATAAAAAATGGGAAATATCTACCTTCCGGGTGAAAGTTGTTAGATAAACAACTTTCCCGAAAATAGATTATCATAGAAACGGGAAATTTGTATTATAAAAATTGGGAAATATCTACTTTCCTGAAAGTTAGTAGTATAAACTAAATTTGCCGAAAATAGATTATCATAGAAAACGGAAATTTGTATCATAAAAAATGGGAAATATCTACTTTCCGCGAAAGTTGTTAGATAAACAACTTTCCCGAAAAAAAGATTATCAGAAAACGGGAAATTTGTATCATAAAAAATGGGAAGCCATTTCCAAGTTGGTTAGATAAATCAAATTTGCCGAAAATAGATTATCATAGAAAATGGAAAATTTGTATCAAAAATGGGAAATACTACTTTCCGGGAAAGTTATCTACTTTCCGAAAGTAGATAGATTTTCATTTTTCGGTGTTATCGATTTTTCGGGGAATAGATTTTTTGGGGAAATATACCTAATTTTGCGAAGTAGATTATCATAGAAACGGAAATTTTTATCACAAAATGGGAAACATCTACTTTCCGGAAAGTTAGCCTGATAACCAAATTTTCCGAAAATAGATTATCATAGAAACGGGAAATTTGTATCATAAAAATGGGAAATATCTACTTCCGGGAAAGTTATTAGATAAACAAATTTGCTGAAAATAGATTATCATAGAAAACGGGAATGAACATAAAAAATGGGAAATATCTACTCTCCAAAGGTTGATAAACAACTTTCCCGAAAACAGATTATCATAGAAACGGGAAATTTGTATCATAAAAATGGGAAATATCTACTTTCTGGGAAAGTTATTACTATTTTCCAGAAAAGTAGATAGATTTTTTACTTTTCGGGAAAGATTATCGATTTTTCGGGGGAATAGATTTTCGAATTTTGGGGGAATATTACCACTTGCGAAGTAGATTATCATAGAAAACGGGAAATTTTTTATCACAAAATGGGAATATCTACTTTCCGAAAGTTGGTTAGATAACCAAATTTTCCGAAAATAGATTATCATAGAAAACGGAAATTTGTATCATAAAAATGGGAAATATCTACTTTCCGGGAAAGTTATTAGATAACCAAATTTGCCGAAAATAATTATCATAGAAAACGGTATCATAAAAATGGAAATATCTACTTTTCATGAAAGTTGTTAGATAAACCAACTTTCCTGAAAATAGATTATCATAGAAAACGTATAAAATGGAAATATCTATTTCCGGGAAAGTTGTTTTTGAAAGTAGATAAATTTTCTACTTTTCAAAAGTAGATTTGTTTTTGGGGTGTGGTTTTTTTTTGGAGATTATCATGAAACGGAAATTTGTATCACAAAAATGGGAAATACCTACTTTCCGGGAAAGTTGGTTAGATAATCAAATTTTCCGAAAATATCATTATAGAAAACGGGAAATTTGTATCATAAAAATGGAAATATCTACTTTCCGGGAAAGTTATTAGATAAACCAAATTTGCCGAAAATAGATTATCATAGAAAACGTGAAATTTGTAATATAAAATGGGAAATATCTACTTTCCGCGAAAGTTGAGTTGGATAAACAATCTTCCCGGAAAATAGATTATCATAGAAAACGGAATTTGTATCATAAAAATGGGAAATATCTACTTTCCGAAAGTTGGTTATCACTTTCCAGAAAAGTAGATAGATTTTCTACTTTTCGGGAAAGTAGATTATCGATTTTCGGGGAATAGATTTTCGAATTTTGGGGAAATATTACCTAATTTTACAAGTAGATTATCATAGAAAACGGAAAATTTTATCAAAAAAATGGGAAATATCTACTTCCGGGAAGTTGTTAGATACAAATTTGCTGAAAATAGATTATCATAGAGAAACGGGAAATTTGTATCATAAAAAATTACTTTCCGAAAGTTGGGTTAGATAACCAAATTTTCCGAAAATAGATTATCATAGAAAACGGGAAATTTGTATCATAAAATGGGAAATATCTACTTTCCGGGAAAGTTGTTGATAACCTACTTTTCATGAAAAGTTGGAAAGAATAAACAACTTTCCCCGAAAAATAGATTATCATAGAAAACGGGGAAATTTGCATCATGTGTGGGCTGAAATATCTACTTCCGGGAAAGTTGTTGTCTACTTTCCTCAGTGCAGATAGATTTTACTTTTCGTAGAAAGTAGATTGATCGATTTTCGGGGAATAGATTTTGAATTTTTGGGGATATATTACCTAATTTTGCGAAGAGATTATCACAGAAAACGGAAATTTAGGAATATAAACAATTTCCCGAAAATAGATTATCATAGAAAACGGAAATTTGTATCATAAAAATGGGAAATATCTACTTTCCGGAAAGTTGGTTATTTTACTCAAAAGTAGATAGATTTTCACTTTGGGAAAGTAGATTATCGATTTTTCGGGAATAGATTTTCAATTTTGGGGAAATATTACCTAATTTTGCGCGAGATTATCATAGAAAACGGAAATTTGTATCACAAAAATGGGAAATATCTACTTCCGAAAGTTAGTTAGATAACCAAATTTTCCGAAAATAGATTATCATAGAAAACAGGAAATTTGTATCACAGAAAATGGGAAATATCTACTTTCCGGGAAAGTTGGTTAGATAACCAAATTTGCCGAAAATAGATTATCATAGAAAACGGGAAATTTGTATCATAAAAAATGGGAAATATCTACTTTCCGGGAAAGTTGGTTAGATAGCCAAAATTCCCGAAAATAGATTATCATAAAAAGCGGGAAATTTGTATCATAAAGAATGGGAAATATCTACTTTCCGCGAAAGTTGGTTAGATAACCAACTTTCCCGAAAATAGATTATCATAGAAAACGGGAAATTTGTATCATAAAAAATGGGAAATATCTACTTTCCGGGAAAGTTGGTTAGATAGCCAACTTTCCCGAAAATAGATTATCATAGAAAACGGGAAATTTGTATCATAAAAAATGGGAAATATCTACTTTCACGGAAAGTTGGTTATCTGGTTTCCCGAAAAGTAGATCGATTTTCTAATTTTCGGGAAATTAGATAATCGACTTTTTGGGGAAGTAGATTTTTGTATTTTCGTGGAAATATTACCTAATTTTGGGAAGTAGATTATCATAGAAAACGGGAAATTTGTATCACAAAAAATGGGAAATATCTACTTTCCGGGAAAGTTGGTTAGATAACCAAATTTGCCCAAAATAGATTATCATAGAAAACGGGAAATTTGTATCATAAAAAATGGGAAATATCTACTTTCCGGGAAAGTTGGTTAGATAACCAAATTTGCCGAAAATAGATTATCATAGAAAACGGGAAATTTGTATCATAAAATGGGAAATATCTACTTTCCGCAAAAGTTTCTTAGATAACCAACTTTCCCGCAAATAGATTATCATAGAAAACGGGAAATTTGTATCACAAAAAATGGGAAATATCTACTTTCCGGGAAAGTTGGTTAGATAACCAAATTTGCCGAAAATAGATTATCATAGAAAACGGGAAATTTGTATCATAAAAAATTGGAAATATCTACTTTCAGGGAAAGTTGGTTAGATAACCAACTTTCCAGAAAATAGATTATCATAGAAAACGGGAAATTTGTATCATAAAAAATGGGAAATATCTACTTTCACGGAAAGTGGGTTATCTGGTTTCCCGAAAAGTAGATAGATTTTCTAATTTTCGGGAAATTAGATTATCGACTTTTTGGGGAAGTAGATTTTCGTATTTTCTGGGAAATATTACCTAATTTTGGGAAGTAGATTATCATAGAAAACGGGAAATTTGTATCACACAAAATGGGAAATATCTACTTTCCGGGAAAGTTGGTTAGATAACCAAATTTGCCGAAAATAGATTATCATAGAAAACGGGAAATTTGTATCATAAAAAATGGGAAATATCTACTTTCCGGGAAAGTTGGTTAGATAACCAAATTTGACGAAAATAGATTATCATAGAAAGCGGGAAATTTGTATCATAAAGAATGGGAAATATCTACTTTCCGCGAAAGTTGGTTAGATAACCAACTTTCCCGAAAATAGATTATCATAGAAAACGGGAAATTTGTATCATAAAAAATGCGAAATATCTACTTTCACGGAAAGTTGGTTAGATAACCAACGTCTGAAAATAGATCTAGAAAAACGGAAATTTGTAATCATAAAAAAATGGGAAATATCTACCTTCCGCGAAAGTTGTTAGATAAACAAATTTCCCGAAAATAGATTATCATAGAAACGGGAAATTTGTATCATAAAATGGGAAATATCTACTTTCCGGGAAAGTTGGTTAGATAAACCAAATTTGCCGAAAATAGATTATCATAGAAAACGGGAAATTTGTATCATAAAAATGGAAAATATCTACTTTCCGCGAAAGTTGGAGTTAGATAAACAACTTTCCCGAAAAATAGATTAATGCAGAAAACGGAAATTTTACATCATAAAAATGGGGAACATCTACTTTCCGGGAAAGTTGGTTTGATAACCAAATTTGCCGGTAAATAGATTATCATAGAAAACGGAAATTTGTATCATAAAAAAATGGGAAATATCTACTTTCCGCGAAAGTTGAGTTAGATAAATAACTTTCCTGAAAATAGAGATTATCATAGAAAACGCAAATTTGTATCATAAAAATGAAAATATCCACTTCCTGAAAGTTAGGTTAGAAAAACAAACGAAAATAGACTATCACAGAAAACGAAATTTGCATCATAAAAAATAAATATCCACTTCCGGAAAGAACTACTTACTAAAACAAAATTCTACCGAAAAATAGATAACCAAATCCAAATATAAAAAACAAAGTATAAAAAAATGGGAAATATCACTTCCGGGAAAGCAAGATAACCAAACTTCCCGAAAACAATATCATAGAAAACGGGAAATTTTTATCACAAAAAAAAAATATCCAATTTCCAAAGAATAAACAACTTTCCCGAAAATAGATGGATTTTCAACATTCGAAAAAATATCTACTCCGGGAAAGATAACTTGAAATAAACCAAACCTACAAATAGATTATCATAGAAAACGTGAAATCTGTATCATAAAAATGGAATATCTCACCGCGAAAGTTGGTTAGATAAACAACTTTCCCAAAAAATAGACAATCAAAAAACGAAATTTGTATCATAAAAATGGAAATACCAATTTCCGGGAAAGTTGGTTAAATTCTTCCCGAAAAGTAGATAGATTTTCTACTGGAAAGTAGAATATCGACTTTCCGAACAGATTGAATTTTGGAGAAAAACACCTAATTCTAAGCCAGATTATCATAGAAAACGCAAAATTTGTATCAAAAATGGAAAACATCTACTTCCGGGAAAGTTGACACTACCCCAAAAAAAACACCCAAGATAACCAAATTTCCCGAAAATAAATTATCATAGAAAACGGAAATTTGTATCATAAAAATGGGAAATATCTACCCGAAAGTTGTTATCAAATTCGAAAATAGATAGATTAACTACTTTCAGAAGTTGTTAGATAAACAAATTTCCCGAAAATAGATTATCATAGAAAACGAAATTTGTATCATAAAAATGGAAATATCCACTTTCCGAAAGTTATAAGATAACCAAATCCACGAAAATAGAATCATCAGAAAACGGAAGTCATAAAAATGGGAAATATCCACTTCCACGAAAGTTACACCAAAAAAACACAAAAAATAGATAAACAAATTTCCCGAAAATAGATTATCACAGAAAACGCAAATTTGTATCATAAAAATGGGAAACATCTTACCTCCAAAAATTATCTACCCTGAAAAGTAGATAGATTTTCACTTTCCAGCAGATTATCGACTTTCGGGAAATAGATTCGAATTTTCTAGAATACACCAATTTTCAAAGTAGATTATCAAGAAAACGGAAATTTGTATCACAAAAATAAAATATCTACTTTCCGAAAGTTATAGATAAACCAAATTCACCGAAATAGATTATCACAGAAAACGGAAAGTATCATAAAAATGGAAATATCTACTTCCGGGAAAGTTGAATAGATAACCAACTTTCCCGAAAATAGATTACCACAGAAAACGGAAATTTGTATCATAAAAAATGAAACATCTACTTTCCAAAACATTCACGAAAAGTAATAGATCCACCAAAAAAAACCAAACAACCACAAACATTACCCAACAAAGGATTATCACAGAAAACGAAATTTGTATCATAAAATGGGAAATATCTACTTTCCGGTAAAAGTTGGTTATCTACCCCGAAATGTAGAACAGATTTTCTACGGAAAGTAGATTATCGACTTTGGGAAAGTAGATTTCGCATTTCGTAGACATTACCCAATTTTGGGAAGTAGATTATCATAGAAAACGGGAAATTTGTATCATAAAAAGTGGAATATCTACTTTCCGGGAAAGTTGTTGGTTAGATAACCAAATTCTACAGGAAAATAGATTATCATAGAAAACGCGAAATTTGTATCATACAAAATGGGAAATATCTACTTCCGAGAAAGCTGGTTATCTACTCCGAAAAAAAAGATAGATTTTCACTTTCCGGAAAGTTGGTTAGATAACCAAATTTGCCGGTACAGATTATCAACAGAAAACGGGAAATTTGTATCAAAAAATGGGAAATATCTACTTCTCCGAAAGTTATTAACTACTTCCCAAAAAAGTAGATAGATTTCTATTTCCAGAAAGCTGGTTAGATAACCAAATTTGCCCGAAAAATAGATTATCATAGAAAACGAAATTTGTATCATAAAAATGGGAATATCTACTTTCCGGGAAAGTTGATAGATAACCAACTTCCCGAAAATAGATTATCACAAAGAAAACGGGAAATTTGTATCATAAAAATGGGAAATATCTACTTTCCGAAAGTTATTATCTACTTCCCGAAAAGTAGATAGATTTTCTACTTTTCGGAAAGTGATTATCGACTTTTCGGGAAGCAGATTGAATTTTGGGAAATATTCAATTTATGAGCAGATTATCACAGAAAACGTTGTATCATAAAATGGGAAATATCTACTTTCCGGGAAAGTTAGTTAGATAACCAATTTGCCGAAAATAGATTATCATAGAAAACGGAAATTTGTATCATAAAAATGGAAATATCTACTTTCCGGGAAAGTTGTTCCGAAAGTTGGTTGAGATTTCCTGAGAAGTAGATAGATTTTCACTTTTCGGAAAAAGTAGATTATCGACTTTTCGAGAAGTAGATTCGAATTTCCTAAAGTAATATTACCCACCTTATAAGCTTAGGATTATCATAGGAAACGGGAAAATTTGTATCATAAAATGGAAAACACCTTACTTTCCGAAAGTTAATATCTACTCTGAAAAGTAGATAGGATTTTCTACCTTTCGAGTAGATTATCGACTTTTTGGGAGAAAGTAGTAGATTTTCGCATTTTCGGGAAATATTACCTAATTCTAAAGTAGATTATCATAGAAAACGGGAAATTTGTATCACAAAAAATGGGAAACATCGCATTTTCCTGAAAGTTATTATTCATTCTGAAAAGTAGATAGATTACCAAAAGTAGATATCGACTTTTTGGGAAAGCAGATTTCGTATTTCGGGGAAAATATTGCCCAATTTTGGGGGCTAGATTATCGCAGAAAAACGGAAAATTTGTATCATAAAAATAAAATAACTACTTCCGGGAAAGTTTAGACATCTACTCTGAAAAGTAGATATAGATTTTCTACTTTCCGGGAAAGTTGGTTAGATAACCAAATTCATGAAAATAGATTATCACAGAAAACGGAAATTTGTACTATAAAAAAGGGGAATATTCACTTTCCGGCAAGTTATTAGATAACCAACTTTCCCGGAAAAATAGATTATCATAGAAAACGGGAAATTTGTATCATAAAAATGGGAAATATCTACTTTCCAAAGTTATTGATAACCAATTTGCCGAAAATAGATTATCAGAAAACGGGAAATTTGTATCATAAAAATGGGAAGCCATCGGCCTTTCCGGGAAAGTTGGCTATCTACTCCCCGAAAAGTAGATAGATTTCTACTTTCCGGGAAAGTTGTTAGATAAACCAAATCTATCAAAATAGATTATCAGTAGAAAAACGGGAATTTGTATCATAAAAAATGGGAAACATCTACTTTCCGAAAGTTGATTAGATAAAACCAAATTTGCTGAAAGGCCAGATTATCATAGAAAACGGGAAATTTGTATCATAAAAAATGGGAAACATCTACTTTCCTGAAAGTTGGCTATCTACTCCTCGAGAAGCAGATAGATTTTCTTACTTCCCTGAAAGTTGGTTAGATAACCAAATTTGCCGAAAATAGATTATCATAGAAAACGGGAAATTTGCATCATAAAAATGGGAAATATCTACTTTCCGGGAAAGTTGGTAAGATAAACTAATCCTCTCCCGAAAATAGATTATCATAGAAAAACGGGAAATTTGTATCATAAAAAATGGGAAATATCTACTTTCCGAAAGTTGGTTATCTACTTCCCACGAAAAGCAGATAGATTTTTCAACCTTTCCGAAAGTTATGTTAGATATCCAAATTTGCCGCAACAGATTATCAGTAGAAACGGGAAATTTGTATCATAAAAATGGGAAATATCTATTTCCGGGAAAGTTGGTTAGATAACCAACTTTCCTGAAAATAAAATTATCACAGGAAAACGGGAAATTTGAATCAGGGGGTCAGAAACATTCACTTTCCGGGAAAGTTGGTTATCTACTTTCCGAAAAGTAGATAGATTTACTACTTTCGAGTAGATTATCGACTTTCGGGAAGTAGATTTTTCGAATTTTGGGGAAATATTACCAATTTTAAGGAAGCGAGATTATCATAGAAAACGTGAAATTTGTATCATAAAAAATGGAAAATATCTACTTCCGAAAGTTGGTTAGATAACCAAATCTTGCTGAAAATAGATTATCATAGAAACGGGGAAATTTGTATCATAAAAATGGGGAAATATCTACTCCCGGAAAGTTGGTTATCTACTCTCAGGCAGATAGGATTTTCTACTTTCCGAAAGTTAAGTTAGATAACCAAATTTGCCGAAAATAGATTATCATAGAAAACGGAAATTTGCATAACAAAAAAATGAAATATCTACTTGGGGAAAGTTAGAAAAGATAA
>NW_024733273.1:0-46165 GCF_018991925.1 Homarus americanus
CACCTGATACTCCCAGGTACACCTCTGACCCCAGGGTACACCTCTGACACTCCCCAGGTACACCTCTGCAACACTCCCAGGTACCTCCGACACTCCCAGGTACACCTCCAACACTCCCAGATTACACCTGACTTTCAGGTGCTCCTCTGACACTCTCTGGTACACCCATGACACTCCCACTTCTGGCCTCCCAGGTACTCCACTGACCTCCCAGGAACTGCTCTGACACTCCTAGGTACGCCTGCGACACTCCCAGGTACCTCCGACACTCCCAGGTACACCTCCAACACTCCCAAGTACACCCTGACCTCCCAGGTACCTCCCATGCTCCCAAGTACACCTCTGACACTCCCAGGTACACCTTCTTGCCAGTTCCACACCTCCTGTCACTTCAGTTACACCTGACACTCCCAGGTACACCCCTACACTCCCAGGTGACTCCTCTGATACTCCCTAGGTACCCCTCTGACACTCCCAGGTACACCTCCGATTCGCCAAGGAACACTCCTGGCTCTCCCAGGCATGGGCCCTCAGACACTCCCAGGTACACCCTCTGGCACTCCCAGGCACACCCCAGGCACACACACCTGACACCCAGGCACCCAGACACCTGTACACCTCCGACACTCCCAGGTACACCTCCGGCACTCCCAGGGTACACCCCATGATTCCCAGGTCCTCCTGAGACTCCCCTGAAAAGGCCCCTGACACTCCCAGGTACACCCCTGACACTCCCAGTGTACACCCCTGATACTTCCCAGGTACACCTCTGACACTCCCAGGTACTCTTCTGACACTCTCTGGTTCACCTCTGACACTCCAGGCAGGTACACCTCTGACACTCTGGTAACCACCTCTGACATTCCCAAAGCACTTCCTGTGATCCCTGGTACACCACTGACACTCCCAGGTACAACACTTCTTCACTGCCAGGTACTCCCAGACACACCCAGGTACACCTGACACTCCCCAGGTACACCTCCGATACAGGCACACTTACACTCCCAGGTACACCTCTGATACTCCCCAGGTACTCCTCAGAGACACCAGGTGTCACCTCCGACACCCCAGGTACACATCCGATACCCCAGGCACACTTCTACACCAGGTACACCTCTGACACTCCCAGGCACACCCCTTCCCAGGCATTCTAACACCAGGTACCTCTGACATCCCTGCACACCTCTGACATTGCACACCTCTGACACTCCCAGTTACACCTCCGTTCACTTCCAGTTACACACTCTCCAGGTACACCCCTGACACTCCCACACCTCTGATACTCCTGTGTACACCTATGACACTCCCAGGCACACCTCGATACTCCCAGGCACATCTCTGTCACTCCCAGGTTCCCCTCTTGACACCCCACACACCTCCGATAATCCCGGCAGGCACACTTGACACCCCAGGCACACCCAGTGACACCTGTGTCCTCCTCAGACACCCCCTGGTACACCCCTGACAATTCTTGCACACCCTGGACACTCCCAGGTACACCCTGACATTCCCAGGTACACCTCTGGACACTCCTGGGTACTCCTGTGACACTCCCTGGGTACACCTCTGACACTCCAGGTACACACCTCTACACTCCTGGTTCTCCCCTGACACTGCAGGCACACCCTGGACACTCCCAGGCACACATGACAACTCAGGCACACCTCTCTGACACTCCCAGGCACACACATCTGACACTCCCATGCACACCCTGACACCAGGTACCTCTGGACACTCCCAGGCACTTGACACCCAGGTACACGTCTGACATTCCCAGGCACAACTCTTGACACTCCCCACACCTCCGTCACTCCAGTCACACCCTGACACCCCAGGCACACCCTGACTCTCCCAGAACACTGACACTCCTGGTGCACACCTTCTGACACCCCAGGCACACCTGGACACTCCAGGCACACCTGACACCCAGGCACACCCCTGACACCCCAGGCACACCTCTGATACCCCAGGCAGACACTCCCGCACACCTCCCTCACACTCCCAGGCACACCCTCTCACACCCCAGTAGGCACCCCTGTGACTTCCCAGCACTGCATACCCAGGCACACCTCAGACACCCCATGGGTGCACACCCTCAGACACCTTCCCCACAGCACCTCCACCCCAGTACACCTCTGATACTCTCCAGGTACACCTGAGACACTCAGGCAAACCGAGACACTCCTAGGAACACTCTGACACTCTTGCAGGCACACCTCTGATACTCCCTGGGTGCCACCTCTGACACTTCCCAGGCACACCTCGATTCTGCCAAGAAATTCTTGGCTCTCCCAGGAATACCTCAGACACCCCAGGCACACCTCTGGCACCCAGGTACACCTCCGACACTTCAGGCACACCTGACACTGGTACACCTCCTGACACTCCCTGGCACACTCTGACACCCGCACCTTGACACTTCAAGGAACCTGCACTGGATACCCCAGGCACACCTGACACTTCCAGGTACACCCTGGACATCCCACACCTCCTGACACTCCCTGGCACACCCTGACACTCCCCAGGCACACCCAACACTCCTGTGTCCCCGACACCTGCACTCCTTGACACTCTCTGGTACACCCATGACACTCCCAGGTACACTCTGACACCTAGGACTCCACTGACACCCCAGGAACCGTTCTGACACTCCCAGGCACGCCTGCGTGACACTTCCAGGCACACTCCGAGACACACCTAGGGTGCACTCCAACACTCCTGTAAGTACACCTGACACCCAGGTACACCTCCAACACCCCAGCACACCTCTGCACTCCCAGGGTACAGGTACACCTCCAGACCTCCCAGGCACACTTCTGACACTCCCAGGTACACCTCCGATACTCAAGGCACACCTCTGACACTCCCAGGTACTCCTCTGACACTCCTGGTTCACCTCTGACACTCCCAGGCACATCTCCGACACTCCAGGCACCTCCTGACACTTCCACGCACACCTCTGACACTCCCAGGCACACCGCACACCCCCAGGTACACCTCTGACACTCCCAGGTACACTTCTGACACTCCCCAGGCACCCTCAGACACTTCCCTGGCACACCTCTGACACTCCCCAGGCACACCTCTGACACTCCCCAGGCACACCTCTGACACCTCAGGAACACCTGACACTCCCAGGCACAGCCTGACCTCCCCAGGCACCCCTGACACCCCAGGCACACCTCACACCCCAGGCACACCTCTGACACTCCCAGGCACACCCCTCAGACACTCCCAGGCACACCCGCTGACTCTCCCAGGCACACCTCTGACACTCCCAAGCACACCTCTGACACTCCCAGGCACACCTCCGACACCCCCAGGTACACCTCCGACACTCCCCAGATACACTTCACACCCCAGGCACACCTCGACACTCCCAGGCACACCTCTGACACCTCCCAACCACTCCACTGACATCCCTGGTACACCTCTGACACTCCAGCACCTCTGACACCCCCAGGCACACCCTGACACTCCCCAGGCACACCTCTGACACTCCCAGGCACACCTCTGACACCTCAGAACACTCTGACACCCCAGGCACACCTGACACACTCCCAGGCACACCTCTGACCCCAGGCACACTCTGACACCCCTGGTACACCTCTGACACCCCAGGCACACCCCAGACACTCCCAGTGCCTCACACCTAGGCACACCTCTGACACTCCTAGAACACCTCTCACACTCCCAGGCACACCTCCGACACTCCCCAACACACCTCTGAAACCCCAGGCACACCTCTGACACTCCCCAGGCACACATTTGACACTCCCAGGCACACCTCCTGACACTCCCTGGCACACCCTCTGACACTCCCAGGCACACCTCTGACACTCCCCAGGCACACCTCTGACACTCCCAGGCACACCTCTGACATTCCCAGGCACACCTCTGACACCAAGGCACACCCTGACACTGCCAGGCACACCCTGACACTCCCAGGCACACCTCAGACACTCCCAGGCACACCTCTGACACCCCAGGCACACCTCAGACACTGAAGGCACCTGACACCCCATGCACCCCTGACACTCCCCAGGCACAACCTGACACCCCAGGCACACCTCAGACACTCCCAGGCACACCGCTGACTCCTCCCAGGCACACCTCTGACACTCCCAGGCACACCTCTGACACTCCAGGCACACCTCTGACACCCCAGGCACACCTCTGACACTCCCAGGCACACCCTCACACTCCCAGGTACACCCCGACACTCCAGGCACACCTCTGACACTCCCAACTACTCCACTGACATTCCCAGGTACACCTCTGACACTCCCAGGTGCACCTCTGACACTCCCACGCACACATCCACCCCAGGCACCTCTGACACCCTGGTTCACTCCTGACACCTCAGGCACACCTGACACTCCCAGGTACACCTCTGACACTCCCAGGCACACCGCTGACACCCCAGGCACACCCCTGACACTCCCAGGCACACTTCTGACACCCAGGCACACCCTCACACTTGGCACACCCTGACACTCCCCAGGCACACCCTCTGACACCCCAGGTACACCTCTGACACCCTCTGGAACACCTCCGACACTCCCCAGGCACAGCTCCGACACTCGGTGGCACACTCTGACACTCCCCAGGCACACCTCTGACACCCCAGGCACACCTCTGACACTCCCAAGCACACCTCTGACTCCAGGCACACCTGACACCCCAGGCACACCTGACACCCCAGGCACACTCTACACCCAGGCACACCTCCGACATTCACAGGCACACCTCTGACACCCCAGGCACACCTCCGACACTCCCAGGCACACTCTGACACCCCAGGCACACCCCAGACACTTCCAGGACACTCTCACACTCTCAGGCACACCGCTGACACTGCCAGGCACACCTCCGACACTCACAGGTACACCTCCGACATTTTAGTACACTTCACACTCCCAGGAACACCTCCACACTCCAGGCACATCTCTGACACACCCAGGTACCTCTGACACTCCAAGGTACACCCCTGACACCCCAGGCACACCTCTGACACTCCAAAGTACTCCACTGACATTCCCTGGCACACCCTGACACCCCAGGCACGTCCGACACTCCCAGATACACTCTGACACCCCAGGCACATCTCTGACACTCCCAGGTACACCTCTGACACTCCCGGTAAACCTCTGAGACTCCCAGGCACACTCCATATTCCCAGGTACACCTCCGATATTCCCAGGCACACCTTTGACATTCCCAGGTACACCACTGACACTCCCGGCACACCTCTGACACTCCAAGGAACCCACTAACATTCCCTGGCACACCTCTGACACTCCCCAGGCACACGTCCGACACTCCCAGATAAACTCTGACACTCCCCAGGCACACCTCTGACACCCCAGGCACACCTCTGACACTCCCAGTTACTCCACTGACACTCCCCTGCACACCCCTGACACTCCAGGTACACCTCACACCCAGGCACACCCCAGACACTCCCCAGGCACACTTCTCACACCTTAGGCACACCTCTGACACTCCTAGGCACACCCTCACACTCCTGCACACCCGACACTCCCAACACACCTCTGAAACCCCAGGCACACCTCTGACACCCCAGGCACACCTTCTACCCCAGGCACACCTCTGACACCCCCTGGCACACCTCTGACACCCAGGCACACCTCTGACACTCCCAGGCACACCTCTGACACTCCCAGGCACACCTCTGACACTCCCAGGCACACCGCTGACACTCCAAGGCACACCGCTGACACTGCCAGGTACACCTCAGACACTGCCAGGCACACCTCAGACACTGTCAGGCACACCAGACACTCCCCAGGCACACCTCAAACACCCAAGGTGCACCTCTGACACTCCCCAGGCACAACTCTGACACCCCAGGCACACCTCAGACACCCCAGGCACACCGCTGACTCTCCCAGGCACACCTCTGACACTCCCCACACCCCTGACACCCCAGGCACACCTCCTGACACCCAGGCACACCTCCGACACCCCAGGCACACTCCCCACCCCAGGCACACCTCCGACACTCACAGGTACACCTCTGACACTCCCAACTACTCCACTGACATTCCTGTACACCTCTGACACCCCAGGTGCACCCTGACACTCCCCACGCACACCCCTGACACTCCCCAGGCACACCTCTGACACCCCAGGCACACCTCTGACACCTCAGAACACCTCTGACACCTGGTGGCACACCTCCGACACTCCCAGGCACAGCCTGACACTCCCAGGCACACTTCTGACACTCCCCTGGCACACCTCTGACACCCCAGGCACACCTCTGACACTCCCAGGAACCTTCTGACACTCCTGGTTCACCTCTGACACCCCAGGTACAGCTCTGACACTCCCCAGGCACACCCCTGACACCTCCGGTTACACCTCTTACACTCCCTGGTTCTCTGACACCCCAGGCACACCCTCAGACACTCCCAGGCAAACTTCAGACACCCAGGCACACCTCTGACACCCCAGGCACTCCCTGACACCCCAGGCACACCTTGACACCCCAGGCACACCCCTAGACACTCCCCAGGCACACTCTGACACCCCAGGCACACCTCCGATAATCCCCAGGCACACCCTGACACCCCAGGTACTCCTCTGACACTCCCTGGTTCACCTCTGACACTCCCAGGTACAGCCTGACACCCCAGGCACACCCTGACACTTCCACGCACACCTCCTGACACTCCCCAGGCACACCGCTGACACTCCCAGGCACACCCCTGACACTCCCCAGGCACACTCTGACACTCCCCAGGCACACCCCAGACACTTCCCTGGTACACCTCTGACACCCCAGGCACACCTCTGACACTCCCAGGCACACCTCTGACACCTCAGAACACCTCCGACACTCCCAGGCACAGCCCGACACTCCCCAGGCACACCTCTGACACCCCAGGCACACCTCTGACACCCCAGGCACACCTCTGACACCCCTAGGCACACCTCTGACTCTCCCAGGCACCTGACACCCCAGGCACACCTCCGACACTCCCCAGGCACACACCCCCACACCCCAGGTTCACCTCCCGACATCTCCAGGCACACCTCTGACACTCCCAGGCACACCTCCGACACTCCCAGGTACACCTCTGACACTCGGTGCACACCCCAGACACTTCCAGGACACTTCACACTCTCAGGCACTGCTGACACAGCCAGGCACACCTCCGACACTCACAGGTACACACCTGACATTTTTAGGTACACTCTCACACTCCCAAGAACACCTCCGACACTCCCAGGCACATCTCTGACACTCCCAGGTACTCCTCTGACACTCCAAGGCACACCCCTGACACTCCCCAGGTACACCTCTGACACTCCAGCACTCCACTGACATTCCCTGGCACACCTCTCACACCCCAGGCACACCTCTGACACTCCCAGGCACACCTCTGACACTCCCAGGTACACACCTCTGACACTCCCAGGCACACCGCTGACACCTCCAAGGTACACCGCTGACACTGCCAGGCACACCCCAGACACTGCCAGGCACACCTCAGACACTGTCAGGCACACCCCAGACACCCCAGGCACACCTCACAGACACCTGGTGCACCTCTGACACTCCCAGGCACAACCTGACACCCCAGGCACACCTCAGACACTCCCCAGGCACACCGCTGACTCTCCCAGGTACACCTCTGACACCCCAAGCACACCTCTGACACCCCAGGCACACCTCCGACACTCCCAGGCACACCTCCGACACCCCAGGCACACCTCTCTCACCCAGGCACACCTCCACACTCACAGCCTCTGACACCCCAACCACCCACTGACATTCCCTGGTACACCTCTGACACCCCAGGTGCACCTCTGACACTCTCACGCACACCCTGACACTCCCAGGTACACCTCTGACACCCCTAGCACACCTCTGACACCTCAGGAAGACCTCAACTCCCCAGGCACACCTCCGGACTGGCCTGACACCCCCAGGCACACTTCTGACACTCCCTGGTACACCCCTGACACCCCAGGCACACCCCACACTCCCAGGAACCTCTTGACACTCCCTTGGTTCACCTCTGACACCGGCACAGCTCTGACACTCCCAGTACACTCATGACACTCCTGTTAACCTCTTACACTCCCTGGTTCTTCTCTGACCCCAGGGCCACCCCAGACACTCCCAGGCAAACTTCAGAAACCCCAGGTACACCCCTGACACTCCCAGGCACTCCTCCACACCCCAGGCACACCTTGACACTCCCAGGCACACCTCAGACACCCCAGGTACATTCTGACACCCCAGGTACACCTCCGATACTCCCAGGCACACCCTGACACCCTATCCTCTGACACTCCTGTCACCCTGACACCCCAGGTACAGCCTGACACTCCAGTGCCACCTCTGACACTTCCACGACACCTCTGACACCCCAGGCACACTGCTGACACTCCCAGGCACACCCCTGACACTCCCAGGCACACTTCTGACACCCCAGGTACACCTCAGACACTTCCCCTGTACACCCCTCTGACACCCCAGGCACACCTCCCTGACAACCCCATGCACCTGACACTCCTCAGGAACACCTCCACACCCCAGGTGCACAGCTCCGACACCCAGGACACCTCTGACACTCCCAGGCACACCTCTGACACTCCCCAGGTACACCTCTGACACTGGCACCTCCTCTGACTCTCCCAGGCACACCTGACACCCCAGGCACACCCGACACTGGTACACTTCTACACTTGTACCTCCGACATCCACAGGCACACCTCTGACACTCCCAGGTACACCTCCGACACTCCCAGGTACACCCTCTGACAC
Organism: Homarus americanus; assembly: GCF_018991925.1. Classification (NCBI taxonomy): domain Eukaryota; kingdom Metazoa; phylum Arthropoda; class Malacostraca; order Decapoda; family Nephropidae; genus Homarus; species Homarus americanus. The sequence continues at coordinate 8,804 of NW_024733273.1, forward strand.
TCCCAGGTACACCCCCAGACACTTCCAGACACTTCTACACCTCAGGCACACCGCTGACAGCCAGGCACACCTGACACTCCACAGGTACACCTCGACATTTTAGGTACACTTCACACCCCAAGAACACCTCCGACACTCCCAGGCACATCTCTGACACCCAGTACCCTCTGACACCCAAGGCACACCCCTGACACTCCCAGGCACACCTCTGACACCCAGCACTCCACTGACATTCCCTGGTACACCTTCACACCCCAGGTACACCTCACACCCCAGGTACACCTCTGACACTCCCAGGTACACCTCTGACACCCCAGGTCCACCTGCTGACACCCCAAGGTACACTGCTGACACTGCCAGGTACACCTCAGACACCGCCAGGTACACCAGACACTGTCAGGTACACCCTCAGACACCTCCCAGGCACACCAGACACTCCAAGGTGCACCTCTGACACTCCCCAGGCACAACTCTGACACCCCAGGTGACACCCCAGACACTCCCCAGGTGCACACCGCTGACTCTCCCAGGCACACCCTGACACCTGGGCACACCTCTGACAGGTACACACCCGACACTCCCAGGCCACCCTCCGACACTCCAGGCACACTTCCACACCCAGGTACACCCTCCGACACTCCACAGGTACACCTGACACTCCCAGCTACCCACTGACATTCCCTGGCACACTCTGACACCCCAGGTGCACCTCTGACACTCCACTGCACACCTCTGACACTGCCCAGGCACACCTCTGACACCCCAGGTACACCCTGACACCTCAGGAACACCCTGACACCCCAGGTACACCTCCGACACCCCAGGTACAGCACTCTGACACTCCCCAGGCACTTGACACTCCTGGTACACCTCTGACACTCCCAGGTACACCTCTGACACTCCCAGGAACTCTTCTGACACCTGGTTCACCTCTGACACTCCCAGGTACAGCTCTGACACTCCCAGGTACACTGTGACACTCTGGTTAACACCTCTTACACTCCTGGTTCTTCACACCCCAGGTACACCTCAGACACTCAGGTACACCTCAGACACTCCCAGTGTAAAGGCCTGGGACTTAGGGATAGAAATCCCTTACCAGGCTAATCAGGATCTTAATAAAGGAAAGTCAAGGACCATGGTTTTCCGAGGAATAACAAACAACCGTTAGAGATTGGCATCTCTTTACTATAAAAATATATCACAAAACTCTGACACCACTCAACAATCATCAAATAATTACGGGAGTCAAACAATTAATGGATTCAAACAATTAAATGGAGTCAACAATTGATAGAATCGAACAATAAAGGGGAGTCAGCAATTAATGGAATCAAACAATTAAATGGAGTCAACAATTGATAGAATCGAACAATAAAGGGGAGTCAGCAATTAATGGAATCAAACAATGAACAAATATTTCCTACGGCAGTGGCCCTGGGGGAAGGTTCTGGAACGCGGTGATGCACACTCAGGGCAGGGAAGCGCCCACTTCGCTTCACACTCAGCAACGTCTTGAAAAGGCAGGAGAACACCGGGGCACCGACGGAATGTGATGAACTGATGGTCGTGGTATGCGGTAGTGGTAGATGACCAGAGAGTTGGCAGTTGATAGGTGAAGGTCTGGGAACACAGCCCACGAGTCCAGGACCTATGATGAGATCACAGCCAGAATTTGACGGACAGCAGGGTAGCTAGATACTGACGGTATGGCGGCTGGGTTGAATCTGCTCGTGGCGGAGATAGTCGCTGCCGTTATCACCTCCGTCCAACCACCCCAAGGGTCGTCTGCACCAGCAAACGAACGAGTTAGCAGCGGTAACTAGCCGGAGGATCGTTTCCGCCCTTACACTGCTCCCCCAACAAAAATCTACTGTAAGGTAGATTAAACTTAAGATTAGTACACAAAGCATAATCATCTTACAACAAATGCTTAAATACACATTGCACAATAAAGAAAGGTCATAGAAAAGAATAGGTGGAAACTTGATGTCCAAAACGAAGGCCGTATCAAGGAACTGCACGTGGGGTCCACTTCAGTCCAAGTTTAAGTTTGGGCCTATTTCCTGTCGTAGAGGATTCTTCTATCTCGTCAGGTGTTGGCAGCAACTGGCAACCGAGATCAACAGACTCCGGCGTCCGAACTTCACAGGAACTCTTGCAGGGTAGTGCCTCGACTAACTCCAGCTTGGGGACGTCGTCCAGGACACGAGCAATGTGGGTCCTGCAATTATATTGCTTTAACAAATTAGCTTGATGTAATTTAGGCTTCTTAGAGGAAGGGGGTGAGAATCGTCCAACAAAATCTATGGCTACCCGAGAAGATGGTTCTGCAACGACGGGTAAGGGTTCAAGTGGAACAGGACGGACTCTACCCTTGGCGGACATACGTGGGCACTGATCACAACTCCTACAAAAAGCTATAATATCCGCTCCCATACCTGGCCAGTAAAACTGATCAGCAACCTTCCTATAAGTTTTCCTACGAGAACAGTGACTTACAAGAGAGCTCTTGTGAGCTACAGAGAGAATGTTACTACGACAAACAGCAGGGACAACAAGTAAAACCCGACCTACTTTAGCTGGTCGCTTGGATGAAACACAAGACCTGTGTAACACCCCATTAATAGAAACAAACTTATAAACCGACCCATCTCTCACCTGATCCTCCTCCCCGGAAGTCACCTTCTCCCTTACCCGCTTAAGAGTGGCACACGAGTCTTGAAGCTTGGCGAACTCCCTGGGCGTCACAGTCAGTGGCAACAAATTCGGCAGAATCAGGGGATGCGGTCGTTTCACCTTCGCCGTCCGTGGCCCTACAGCTTGGACCTTGGCGGCAGGCGTGGCGGCGTGAGAGGGTGGCGAGGCGACCTCGGCAGGTGGCGAGTCGTCGTCCTCAGCAGGTGGCGTGGGGACTGGTGCTGGTGGCGAGGAGACTAGTGCTGGTGGCGAGGAGAGTTTTAACGTTTCCGGGTCGTTAGGGTCACGAACACCGGGAACATTACCAATGAGGGCACTTGCACATTTAATGGGAGCTCTTACCACATTAGTCCAACCAGTGAAATAGGGGCAACGCAGGTAGCACCTAACAACAGGGAACTGGTCAACACGACCTAAATAATCGGCGACACTAACCTTCGGGCAGCTGGAGATGTCAGCGTCAGGCAGGGCTTCTTCAGAGACAATAATGCACGAGCAACCAGTGTCCCTGATGAAAGTAGATGCCCTAGACCCATTGATTGTTCCACTGACACAATAACGGGGGCAGTTCCTGACCTCCAAACAGAATCCGACCTTGTTGCTGGGTTGAGTGTCAGCAGTCTTGAAGGCGAGGGGATTCCTGGGACAGCGAGAACGAATGTGCCCTTCTCCTCCGCAGCTGTGACACCGCACGGCTGGTGAACTACTCTTGTGTACTCCTGGGGATGGTTCCTCGGAGGACGGAGGCTTCACAATCTTCACTACAGGAGGGGAAGACTTGGGGTAGGCGTTGCGAGCAGACGCCTAGTTGTCGGCAAGATGCACAGCTTCTCCAAGCGTCGCTGGCTGGTGTTCTTTGATGAAAATTCTCAAGTCTGGAGGTAGAGAAGACAAAAACTGATCTAATATCATGAAGTTAGAGAGAGACTCAAAGGTTTCTTCAACGCCTGATGTCTCCAGCCATTGTTGAAATAAACGACCCAGGTGAATCGAAAACTGCTGGTACGTTTCTCCCTCTCTAATCTTCGTTCTGCGAAAATCAGCACGATAACCGTCAGAAGTCTTGCAAAATCCTCGCAAGAGAGCTTGCTTCAACAAGAAGTAATCTCGGGTGATGTCGGCAGACAGGGACGTGTAAATTTCTACCGGCTTACCACTCAGTAGGCTACCCAACCTTACAGCATAGCTATCTGGGGCTACACCAAGCAGCTCAGCTACCCGCTCAAACCTAACAAGGTAGGAGGCGATGTCTTCTCCTTCACGGTACACAGGCAAGCTGGGTTTTACCACATTGTCCTGTATATGGCCAGAGGAGGCTGGTCTACTTGAAGCATTAATCCTAGCCAGTTCTAGGTCCTTTTCTGCCTGCAACTTAGCTAATTTGAACTCTCTTTCTTTCTCACGTTCCTCCAACTCTCTTTCTCTCTGGCGTTCCTCTCTCTCTTTCTGACGTGCCTCTCTCTCTCTCTGACGTTCCTCTCTCTCGGCATTCTGTTGGGTGACCACATACTGACCAATGTCATTACCTGTCAGACCCAGGGCCACCGCTTGATCTTTCCACACCTCAAAAGTAGACATAATGATCCAAAAGGCCAAGAACAAAGGAGAAAAACAAACAACTTACCCCGCAAATAGCCAAAGGTAACTCACCTAGTGGCTCAATCAGACCAGTAAATGATTTGATCCGACTGGAGGGAACCTCGTTCCGCACCCAGCCCAGCTGAATCACCTCAGGGTAACGAAACCGCACCAGGTGAAACAACAACATATATGCTATGACAGCATCCTCAGCGCACCCCAACCAACACTAATTAACTTCCCCAAGTACAAGGTAGAGCAACAAAATTAGCACACAGAAGGAAGGGATAACCACTGAACAACACTTGCTTCCGGGCCACAGACAGCAAGGTGGCGCGCTCACGGCGACTTACAACAACACCGGAACGAATGTTAAACCTCAGAAACCAAAGGTCAGAGACAATCCTGGCAGGGTCGCCACATGTAAAGGCCTAGGACGTAGGGATAGAAATCCCTTACCAGGCTAATCAGGATCTTAATAAAGGAAAGTCAAGGACCATGGTTTTCCGAGGAATAACAAACAACCGTTAGAGATTGGCATCTCTTTACTATTAAAATATAACACAAAACTCTGACACCACTCAACAAATATCAAATAATTACGGGAGTCAAACAATTAATGGAAGCAACAATTAAAGGAATCAAACAAATAAATGGAGTCAACAATTGATAGTATCGAACAATAAAGGGGAGTCAGCAATTAATGGAATCAAACAATTAAATGGAGTCAACAATTGATAGAATCGAACAATAAAGGGGAGTCAGCAATTAATGGAATCAAACAATGAACAAATATTTCCTACGGCAGTGGCCCTGGGGGAAGGTTCTGGAACGCGGTGATGCACACTCAGGGCAGGGAAGCGTCCATTCACTCCACACTCAGCAACGTCTTGAAAAGGCAGGAGAACACCGGGGCACCGACGGAATGTGATGAACTGATGGTCGTGGTATGCGGTAGTGGTAGATGACCAGAGAGTTGGCAGTTGATAGGTGAAGGTCTGGGAACACAGCCCACGAGTCCAGGACCTATGATGAGACCACAGACAGAATTTTGACGGGCAGCAGGGTAGCTAGATACTGACGGTATGGCGGCTGGGTTGAATCTGCTCGTGGCGGAGATAGTCGCTGCCGTTATCACCTCCGTCCAACCACCCCAAGGGTCGTCTGCACCAGCAAACGAGCGAGTTAGCAGCGGTAACTAGCCGGAGGATCGTTTCCGCCCTTACACCCAGGTACACCTCTGACACTCCCAGGGACACCTCTGACACTCCCAGGTCCACCCCTGACACTCCCAGGTACACCCCTGACACTCCCAGGTACTCCTCTGATGCTCCCAGGAACTCCTCTGACACTCCGAGGTACACCTCTGACTCTCCCAGGTACACCTCAGACACTCCCAGTTACCTCAGACACTCCCAAGTACACCTCTGACACTCCCACGTACACCCCTGACACTCCCAGTTACACCCCTGACACTCCCTGGTACACCTCTGACACTCCAAGGTACACCACTGACACTCCCAGGTACACCGCTGTCACTCCCATGTACACCTCTGACACTTCCAGCCCTGACATTTCCAGGTACTTCTCTGACACTCCCAGGTACAGGAATGACACTCCCAGGTACACCTCTGACACTCCCAGGTACACTTCTGACACTCCCAGTTACACCTCCGACACTCCCAGTTAGACGCCTGACACTAGCAGGTACACCTCTGACACTCCCAGGTACACCTCTGACAATCCCAGGTACACCTCTAATACTCCCAGGTACACCTCTGACACTCCCAGGTACATGAATGACATCCCAGGTACACCACTGACATCTCCCAGGCACACCACTGACACTCCCAGGTACACCTCTGACATTCCCAGGTACACCTCCAACACTCCCAGGTACATGAATGACACTCTCAGGTACACCACTGACATCTCCCAGTGACACCTCTGACACTCCCAGGTACACCTCTGACACTCCCAGGTACACCTGAGCTCACAGGTACACCCCTGAGCCTCCCAAATTACAACGCTGACACTCCCAGGTACACCTCCTGACACTCCCAGGTACACTTGACCTCCCAGTTACACCTCCGACACTCCCAGTTACCCATGACACTCCTAAATTTACACCTTATGACCTCCCAGGAGTACACCTCTCACAATCCAGGTACACCTCCTGATAATCCCAGGTACTCCTCCGACACTCCCAGGAACACCTCTGACACTCCCAGGTAAACCTCTGACACTCCCAGGTACACCTCAGACACTGCCAGGTACACCTAAGACACTGCCAGGTACACCTCAGATACTACCAGGTACACCTCAGACACTCCAAGGTACAGCTCAGACACTCCCAGGTACACCTCAGACACTCCCAGGTACACCTCAGGCACTCCCAGGTACACCCCTGACACTTCCAGGTAGACCTCCTGACCTCCCAGTTACACCTCTGACACTCCCAGGTACACCCATGACACTCCCAGGTACACCTCTGACACTTCCAGGTACACCTCTGACACTTTCAGGTACACCTCTGACACTCCCAGGTACAACAATGACACTCCCATGTACACCACTGACACTCCCAGGTACAGTTCTGACACTCCCAGGTACACCTCTGAAATTCCCAGTACCACTCTGACACACCCAGGTACTCCTCTGATGCACCAAAGGTACTCCTCTGACACTCCCAGGTACACCTCTGACACTCCCAGGTACACCTCTTACACTCTCAGGTACAAAACTGACACTCCCAGGTACACCTCAGACACTCCCAGGTACACCTCAGACACTCCCAAGTACACCCCTGACATTCCCAGGTACACCGACACTCTCAGTTACACCTCTGACACTCCCAGGTACACCTCTGTCCTCCCAGGTACACCCTTTGTCACTCCCCAGGTACCTCTGACCTTCCTTCGACACTCCCAGGTACACCTCTGACACTCCCAGGTACACCTCCGACACTCTCAGGTACAAAACTGACACTCCCAGGTACACCTCAGACACTCCCAGGTACACCTCAGACACTCCCACGTACACCCCTGACATTCCCAGGTACACCGACACTCTCAGTTACACCTCTGACACTCCCAGGTACACCTCTGTCACTCCCAGGTACACCGCTGTCACTCCCAGGTACACCTCTGACACTTCCAGCCCAGACACTTCCAGGTACACCTCTAACACTCCCAGGTACGTGAATGACACTCCCAGGTACACCACTGACATCTCCCAGGTACACCTCTGACACTCCCAGGTACACCTCTGACATTCCCAGGTACACCTCCGACACTCCCAGGTACACCTCAAACACTCTTAGCTATACCTCTGACACTGCCAGGCAAACCTCTGACACTACCAGGTACACCTCTGACACTCCCAGGTATACCTGAGACACTCCCAGTTACACCTCCTACACTCCCAGTTACACCTCAGACACTCCCAGATACACCCCTGACACTTCCAGGTACCCACCTGACACTCCCAGGTACACCCCTGACACCCCAGGAACTCCACTTACATTCCCTGGTACACCCCTCTGACACCCAGGTACACGTCCGACACTCCCAGATACACTCCTTGACACCCACAGGCACACCTCTGACACTCCCCAGGTACACCTCTGACACTCCCAGTTACTCCACTGACACTCCCTGGTACACCCCTGACACTCCCAGTGCACACCTCCTGACACACCCCAGGCACACCCCAGACACTCCCAGGCACACCTCTCACACTCTTAGGTACACCCTGACACCCTAGCACACTTCTCACACCCCAGGCACACCTCCGACACTCCCAACACACCTCTGAAACCCCCAGGCCAACTCCCTGACACTCCCAGGCACACACCTGACACTCCCAGGCACACCTCTCACACTCCCTGGTACACCTCTGACACCAGGCACACCTCTGACACTCCCAGGCACACCTCTGACACTCCCAGGTACACTTCTGACCTCCAGCACACCTCTGACTCTCCCAGGTACACCTCTGACACCCCAGGCACACACCTCAGACACCCCAGGTACACTTCTACACTCCCAGGTTCACCTCCGACATTCACAGGTACACCTCTGACACCCCAGGCACACCTCCGACACCCCTGCAGGTACACCTGACACCCCAGGTACACCCCAGACACCTCCAGGGACATTTCTCACACCTGCACACTGCTGACACAGCCAGGTACACCTCCGACACCACAGGCACACCTCCGACATTTAGGTACACTTCTCACACTCCCAGGAACACCTCCGACACCCCAGGACATCTCTGGACACCCCAGGTACTCCTCTGACACCCACAGTACACCCTGACACTCCCAGGTACACCTCTGACACTCCAGTACTCCACTGACATTCCCTGCACACCTCTCACACTCCCAGGTGCACGTCCGACACTCCCAGATACACCTCTGACACTCCCAGCTACATCTCTGACACTCCCAGGTACACCTCTGACACTTCCAGGTAAACCTGTGAGACTCCCAGGTATACCTCCGATATTCCCAGGTACACCTCCGATATTCCCAGGTACACCTTTGACATTCCCAGGTACACCTCTGACACTCCCCAGGTACACCTCTGACACTCCGGAACTCCACTTACATCTCCTGGCACACCTCTGACACCCCCAGGTGCACACGCCTGACACTCCCAGATACACCTCTGACACTCCCAGGTACACCTCTGACACTCCCAGGTACACCCTCTGACACTCCCAGTGCCACTCACTGACACTCCCTGTACACCCCTGACACCCCCAGGTGCCTCTGACACCCCAGGCACACCCCAGACACTCCCAGGTACACTTCTCACACCTTAGGACACCTCTGACACCTAGGTACACTTCTCACACTCCCAGGCACACCTCCGACACTCCCAAACACCATGAAACTCCCAGGTACACCGCGACACTCCCAGGCACTTGACACTCGTGCACCATCGACACCCCCTGTACACCTCCTGACACTCCCAGGTACACCTCTGACAATCCTGCACACCTCTGACACCCCAGGCACACCTCTGACACTCCTGGCACACCTCTGACTCTCCCAGGTACACCCGACACCCAGGTCCACCCCAGACACCCAGGTACACCTCTACACTCCCAGGTTCACCTGACACCACAGGTACACTGACACTCCCAGGCACACCTCCTGACACCCCAGGTACACCTCTGACACTCCCAGGTACACCCCAGACACCTCCAGGACATTACACTCTCAGGGTACACCGCTGACACAGCCAGGCACACCTCCGACACTCCCAGGTACACCCCGACATTTAGGTACACTCTCACACTCCCAGGAACACGTCCGACACTCCCAGGTACATCTCTGACACTCCCAGGTACACCTCTGACACCCCAGCAGGCACACCTCTGACACCTAGAATTACTCCACTGACACTCCTGGTACACCCCTGACACTCCCAGGTACACCTCTGACACCCCAGGTACACTCCCAGATACCCCAGATACAGTTCTCACACTCTAGGTACACCTCTGACACTTAGGCACACTTTCACACTCCAGGTACACCTCCGACACTCCCAACACACCTTCTGAAACCCCAGGTACACCTGACACTCCAGGCACACATTTGACACTCCCAGGTACACCCCTGACACTCCTGGTCACACCTCTGACACTCCCAGGTACACTTCTGACACTCCCCAGGTACACCTCCTCTGACACTCCCCAGGTACACCTCTGACACTCCCAGGCACACCGCTGACACTCCAAGGCACACCGCTGACACTGCCAGGTAGGCATCCCCTCCGACACTGCCAGGTACACCTCAGACACTGCCAGGCACACCAGACACCCCAGGCACACCTCAGACACTCCACAGCACCCCCATTAATTCAAGTGCACCTCTGACACCCCCAGGCACAACCTGACACCCCAGGCACACCCCTCAGACACTCCCAGACACACCGCTGACCTCCCAGTGCCACCTCTGACACTCCCAATTACACCTCTGACAATTCTTGCACACCTCCGACACCCCAGGTACACCTCCGACACCCCAGGTGCACACTCTTACACCCAGCTGGCACACCTCCGACACTCACAGGTACACCTCTGACACTCCCAACTACTCCACTGACATTTCCCTGGTACACCTCCGAACCTCCCAGGTGCCTCTGACCTCCCACATGCCTCTGACCTCCCAGGTACTCCTCTGACCTCCCTGGTTCACCTCTGGCCTCCCAGGTACAGCTCCGGCCTCCCAGGTACCTCTGACCTCCCAGGTACACCGCTGACACTCAGGTACACCTGACACTCCCAGGTACACTTCTGACCTCCCAGGTACACCTCAGACACTTCCTGGTACACCTCTGAGCCTCCCAGGTACACCTCTGACCTCCCAGGTACACCTCTGACCTCTCAGGAACACCTCCGACCTCCCAGGTACAGCTCCGACACTCCCAGGTACACCTCTGACCTCCCAGGTACACCTCCTAGACTCCCAGGTACCTCTGACACTCCCAAGTACCTCTGACTCTCCCAGGTACACCTCCGACACTCCCAGGTACCCTCCGACACTCCCAGGTACCTTCTTACCTCCCAGGTACCTCCGACATTCACAGGTACACCTCTGACACTCCAGGTACACCTCCGACACTCCCAGGTACCTCTGAGACTCCCAGGTACACCCAGACACTTCCAGGACACTTCTCACACTCTCAGGTACACGCTGACACCAGGTGCACCTCCGACACTCACAGGTACACCTCCGACATTTTGGGTACACTTCTCACCTCCCAGGAACACCTCCGGCACTCCCAGGTACATCTCTGCCTCCCAGGTACTCCTCTGACACTCAAGGTACACCCCTGCTCCCCAGGTACACCTCTGACACTCCAAGTACTCCACTGACATTCCCTGGTACACCTCTGACCTCCCAGGTGCGTCCGCCTCCCAGATACCTCTGACCTCCCAGGTACATCTGACACTCCCAGGTACACCTCTGACACTCCCAGGTTAACCTCTGAGACTCCCAGGTACACCTCCGATATTCCCAGGTACACCTCCGATATTCCCAGGTACCTTTGACATTCCGGCACCACTGACACTCCCAGGTGCACCTCTGACCTCCCAGGAACTCCACTAACATTCTGGTACACCTCTGACACTCCCAGGTACCGTCCGACCTCCCAGATCCCTCTGACACTCCAGGTACACCTCTGACCTCCTGGTACACCCTGACACTCCAGGTACACCTCTCCACACTCCAGGGTCACCCCAGACACTACCAGTACACCTCCACACTCTTAGGTACACCTCTGACACTCCTAGGTGCCCTTCTCACACTCCCAGGTACACCTCCGACACTCCCAAATACCTCCTGAAACTCCCAGGTACACCTCTGGCCTCCCGGTACCTTTGACACTCCCAGGTACGCCTCTGCCTCTGGTACACCTCTGGCACTCCCAGGTACCTCTGGCCTCCCAGGTACACCTCTGACCTCCCAGGTACCTCTGCACTCCCAGGTACCATGACACTCCAAGGTACACCGTGACACTGCCAGTACACCTCAGACACCAGGTACACCTCAGACACTGTCAGGCCACCTCAGACACTCCCAGGTACACCTCAGACACTCAGGTGCACCTCCCAGCCTCCCAGGCACAACTCTGGCCTCCCAGGTGCACCTCAGACCTCCCAGGTACACCCCCAGCTCTCCCAGGTACACCTCTGCACTCCAAGTACACCTCTGACACTCCCAGGTACACCTCCGACACTCCCAGGTACACCTCCGACTCTCCAGGTTTATCATATCCCAGGTACCTCCGACATCTGGGTACCTCTCCCAGGTGCCTCCTGACACTCCGTACACCTCTGACACTCCCAGGTACACCTCTGGCCTCCCAGTACACCTCTGACACTCCTCAGGAACACCTCTGACTTCTCCCAGGTACACCTCCGACACTCCCAGGTACAGCTCTGACCTCCCAGGTACCCTTCTGACTCCCCTGGTAGACCTCTGACCTCCCAGGTACACCTCTGCACTCCCAGAACTCTTCCCAGCACTCCTTGGTTCCTCTGACGCCTCCCAGGTACAGCTCTGACACTCCCAGGTACACCTGTGAGCACTCCCGGTTACACCTCTTACACTCCTGGTTCTTCTCTGGCCTCCCAGGTACACCTCAGACACTCCCAGGTAAACTCAGACACTCCCAGGTACCTCTGGCACTCCCAGGTACTCCTCTGACCTCCAGGTACACCTTTGACCTCCCAGGTACACCTCAGACACTCCCAGGTACTTCTCGCACTCCCAGGTACCTCCGTGCTCCCAGGTACACCTCTGGCCTCCCAGTGCTCCTCTGGCCTCCCTGGTTCCTCCCTGCCTCCCAAGGTACAGCTCCGGCCTCCCAGGTACCCACCTGACACTTCACGTACCTCCTGACACTCCCAGGTACACCACTGGCCTCCCAGGTACTCCTGCTTGCTCCCAGGTGCACTTCTGGCACTCCCAGGTACACCTCAGACACTTCCTGGGACACCTCCCAGCCTCCCAGGTACCTCTGACCTCCCAGGTACACCTCTGACCTCTCAGGAACCTCCGACACTCCCAGGTACAGCTCCGACTTGCTCAGGTACCTCTGACCTCCCAGGTACACCTCGGCCTCCCAGGTTCCTCTGACACTCCCAAGTACCTCTGACTCTCCCAGGTACACCTCCGACCACTCCCAGTGCCTTCTTACCTCCCAGGTTCACCTCCGACATTCACAGTACACCTCTCTGGCCTCCCAGGTGAACCTCCGCCTCCCAGGTGCCTCCTGACCTCCCAGGTACACCCCAGACACTTCCAGGGACACTTCTCACACTCTCAGGTACACCTGACCTGCCAGGTACACCTCCGACACTCCCAGGTACCTCCGACATTTTGGTACACTTCTCACCTCCCAAAACACCTCCGGCCTCCCAGGTACATCTGGCCTCCCAGGTACTCCTCTGACACTCAAGTACACCCACCTCCCAGGTGCACCTCTGACCTCCAAAGTACTCCACTGACATTCCCTGGTACACCTCTCACACTCCCAGGTACACCTCTGACCTCCCAGGTACACCTCTGGCCTCCCAGGTACACCTCTGACCTCCCAGGTACACCGCTGACACTCCGGTACACCGCTGACACTGCCAGGTACCTCAGACACTGCCAGTTCCACCTCAGACACTGTCAGGTCACCTCAGACACTCCCAGGTACACCTCAGACACTCCAGGTGCACCTCTGACACTCCCAGGCACAACTCTGACACTCCCAGGTACCTCAGACACTCCCAGGTACACCCGCTGACTCTCCCAGGTACACCTCTGACACTCCCAGTACACCTCTGACCTCCCAGGTACACCTCCGACACTCCCAGGTACACCTCCGACCTCCCAGGTACACTTCCTTACACTCCCAGGTACACCTCCGGCACTCCAGGTACACCTCTGACACTCCCAGCTACTCCTCTGCATTCCTGGTACCTCTGGCCTCCCAGGTGCACCTCTGACCTCCATGCCTCTGGCCTCCCAGGTACACCTCCCCAGCTTCCAGTACCTCTGACCTCTCAGGACACCTCTGACACTCCCAGGTACCTCCCGACACTCCCAGGTACAGCTCTGGCCTCCCAGGTACACTTCTGACACTCCTGGTACACCTCAGCCTCCCAGGTACACCTCTGACCTCCCAGGAACTCTTCTGACCTCCTTGGTTCACCTCTGGCCTCCCAGGTACAGCTCTGGCTTGCTCCGGGTACACCTGTGACCTCCCAGGTTACACCTCTTACCTCCCTGGTTCTTCTCTGACCTCCCAGTACACCTCGGCCTCCCAGGTAAACTTCGACCTCCCAGGTACACCTCTGACCTCCAGGTACTCCTCTGACCCTCCCAGGTGCCTTTGACCTCCCAGGTACACCTCAGACACTCCCAGGTACCACTTCTGACCTCCCAGGTACACCTCGATACTCCCAGGTACCTCTGACACTCCCAGGTACTCCTCTGACACTCCCTGGTTCACCTCTGACACTCCCAGGTACATCTCCGACACTCCCAGGTACACCTCTGAGCTTCCACATGCACCTCTGACACTCCCAGGTACACCGCTGACCTCCCAGGTACACCGCACTCCCAGGTACCTTCTGCACTCCCAGGTACACCTCAGACACTTCCTGGTACACCTCTGCTCCCAGGTACACCTCTGACCTCCCAGGTACACCTCCTGACACTCTCAGGGAACACCTCCGACACTCCCAGGTACAGCTCCACCGCTCCAGGTACACCCTCTGACACTCCCAGGTACACCTCTGACACTCCAGGTACACCTCTGACACTCCCAAGTACACCTCTGACTCTCCCAGGTACCCTCCAGAAACTCCAGTGCACCTCCACACTCCAGGTACCTTCTTACACTCCCAGGTTCACCTCCGACATTCTGGTACACCTCTGGCCTCCCAGTGTACACCTCCGGCCTCCCAGGTACACCTCTGTCCTCCCAGGTACCACCCCAGACACTTCCACTTCTCATCCTCTCAGGTCACACGCCCAGCACCCAGGTACACCTCCGACACTCACAGGTACACCTACGACATTTTTGGTACACTTCTCACACTCCCAGGAACACCTCCCATGCTCCCAGGTACATCTCTGACACTCCCAGGTACTCCTCTGACACTCAAGGTACAGCCTCCCAGGTACACCTCTGACACTCAAGTACTCCTGACATTCCTGGTACCTCTCCCACACTCCCAGGTGCACGTCCGACTCTCCCAGATACACCTCTGGCCTCCCAGCTACATCTCTGACCTCCCAGGTACCTCTGACACTTCCAGGTAAACCTCTGAGACTCCCAGGTATACCTCCGATGTTCAGGTACACCTCCGATATTCCCAGGTACACCTTGACATTCCCATGTGCACCTCTGACACTCCCAGGTACCTCCTGACACTCCCAGGAACTCCACCCATTCCTAGTTTGCACCTCTGACCTCCCAGGTACACGTCCGACACTCCGAATACACCTCCGACACTCCAGGTACCTCTGACCCTCCCAGGTACACCTCTGACACTCCCAGTTATCACTGACACTCCTGGTACACCTGGCCTCCCAGGTACCTCACACTGCTCCCAGGTACCACCCCAGACACTCCCAGGTACACTTCTCTCACTCTTAGGTACACCTCTGACCTCCTCGTGCACTTCTCCTGGTACACCTCTGACACTCCA
Source organism: Homarus americanus (assembly GCF_018991925.1). Lineage (NCBI taxonomy): Eukaryota > Metazoa > Arthropoda > Malacostraca > Decapoda > Nephropidae > Homarus > Homarus americanus. The sequence continues at coordinate 24,308 of NW_024733273.1, forward strand.
GGTGCCTCTGACACTCCAGGTACCACCTCTGGCCTCCCAGGTACACCTCTGACACTCCCAGGTACCTGACACTCAGGTACACCTCCTGACCTGCAGGTGCACCTCAGACACTCCCAGGTACACCTCAGACACTGTCCAGGTACCTCAGAAACTCCCAGGTACACCTCAGACACTCCAATGTGCACCTCTGACACTCCCAAGTGCACCTCTGACACTCCCAGGCACAACTCTGACCTCCCAGGTACACCTCGGACACTCCCAGGTGTGGCTCTCCCAGGTATCTGACACTCTCAGTACACCTCTGACACTCCCAGGTACACCTCCGACACTCCCAGGTACCTCCGACACTCCCAGGTCACCTCAGCCTCCCAGCTTCTCCACTGACATTCCTGGTACACCTCTGACACTCCCAGGTGCACCTCTGACCTCCCACTGCCTCTCTGGCCTCCCAGGTACACCTCTGGCCTCCCAGGTACACCTCCTGACACTCCAGGTGCCTCTGACTCTCCCAGGTACCTCCGACACTCCCAGGTACCTCCACGCTTGCTCCAGGTACACTTCACTTACCTCCCAGGTACCTCCGACACTCACGGTGCACCTCGGCCTCCCAGCTCACTCCTGACATTCCTGGTACACCTCCCAGCTTCTCCAGGTGCACCTCTGACACTCCCATGCCTCAGCCTCCCAGGTACACCTCAACCTCCCAGTACACCTCTGACCTCCCAGTGCACCTCTGACTCTCCCAGGTACACCTCCGACATCCCAGGTACACCTGTGCTCCCAGGTACCTTCTTACACTCCCAGGTTCACCTCGACATTCACAGGTACACCTCTGACACTCCCCTCTGACATCCCCAGTACACCTCTGACACTCCCCAGGTTCGGCACTCCCAAGTAGCCTCTGACTCTCCCAGGTACACCTCCGACACTCCCAGGTACACCTCCGGCACTCCCAGGTACCTTCTTACACTCCCAGGTTCACCTCGACATTCCAGGTACACCTTTGACAATCCAGGAACATGACATTCCTGGTACACCTCTGACATTCCAGGTACACCGCCCCGACACTGCCAGGTGCCTCGGCACTCCCAGGTGCCACCTCTGACACTCTCAGGTACACCTCTGACCTCCCAGGTACACCTCTGCCTCCCAGGTGCTCACTGACATTCCCTGGTACACCTCCCACCACTCCCAGGTAAACGTCCGCTCCCAGATACACCTCTGACACCAGGTACACCTCCGGCACTACCAGGCACACCTCTGACATCCCAGGTACCTCCGACACTCTCAGGTACACTCTGACACTCCCAGGTACACCCCCAGACTCCAGGTACACCTTGGCCTCCCAGTGCTCCTGACTTCTCTGTACCTAACACTCAGGTACACCGCCCCACCTCCCAGGTACCTCAGACACTCCAGGAACACCTCCCGACACACCCAGGTACCTTCTCCCACACTCCAGGTACCTCCGACCTCCCAGGTATCTGTCACTCCCAGGTACACCTCTGACACTCCAGGTACACCTGTGACACTCCTAGGTACCTCTGACCTCCCAGGTACACCTCTGACATTCCCAGGTACACCTCTGACACTCCCAGGTACACCACTGACCTCCCAGGAACTCCACTCCCATTCACTGGTACACCTCACCTCCAGGTACGTCCGACACTCCCAGATACACCTCTGACACTCCCAGGTACACCTCTGACCTCCCAGGTACACCTCTGACACTCCCAGGAACTCCACGACACCTCCCTGGTACACCCCTGACACTCCCAGTTCTCCCAACCTCCCAGGTACACCCACATACTCCAGGTACATTTCTCAAACTCTTAGGTATCTCCCAACCTCCTGGGTACCTTCTCACCTCCCAGGTACACCTCCAGTGCTCCCATACACCTCTGAACTCCCAGGTACACCTCTGACACTCCCAGGTACACCCCTCTGACCTCCCAGGTACCTGTGACCTCCCAGGTACACCTCTGACACTCCCAGGTCCTCTGACACTCCCAGGTACACCTCGACACTCCAAGGTACACCCGCTGACACCAGGTACACACCACAGACACTGCCAGGTACACCTCAGACACTGCCAGGTACCTCAGACACTCCTGGTACACCTCAGACACTCCAGTGCACCTCTGACCTCCCAAGTCCTCTGACACTCCCAGGCACACCTCTGACACTCCCAGGTACACCTCAGACAATCCCAGGTACACCACCAGACTCTCTCAGGTACACCTCTGACACTCCCAAGTACACCTCTGACATCAGGTACACTTCTCACACTCTTAGGTACCTCTGACTCCTGGGTTCACTTCTCACCTCCAGGTACACCTCCGACACTCCCAAGTACACCTCTGGAAACTCCCAGGTACACCTCCTGACACTCCCAGGTACACCTCTGATACTCCCAGGTACACCTCTGACACTCCCAGGTACACCTCTGCCTCCCAGGTACACCTCTGACACTCCCAATTTTGTTGCTGCCAGGTACACCTCCAGACAGTGCCAGGTACACCTCCGACACTGCCAGGTACCTCAGACACTGCCAGGTACACCTCAACACTCCCAGGTACACCTCAGACACTCCAGGTGCACCTCAGCCTCCAGTGCACCTCTGACACTCCCAGGCACAACTCTGACCTCCCAGGTACCTCCAGACACTCCAGGCACCGTTGACTCTCCCAGGAGACACCTCAGCACTCCAAGTACACCTCTGACCTCCAGGTACACCTCTCAGCCTCCCAGGTACCTCCGACACTCACAGGTACACCTCAGACACTCCCAGGTACATCTCCGACACTCCCAGGTACACCTCTGACTCTCCCAGGAACACCCAGACACTCCCAGGGACACTTCTCACACTCTCAGGTACACCGCTGATACTCCCAGGTACACCTCTGACACTCCCAACTACCTGACATTTCCTGGTACACCTCTGACACTCCAGGTGCACATCTCAGCACTCCACGTGCTACTCTGACACTCAGGTACACCTCTGACCTCCCAGGTACACCTCTGACACTCCCAGGTACCTCCTGACAATCCCAGGTACTGCTGACATTCCCTGGTACACCTCTGACCTCCCAGGTACACCGCTAGCACTGCCAGGTACACCTCCAGCTCCAGGTGCACCTCAGACACTCCAGGCCTCTGACACCAAGTGCACCTCTGACACTCCCAGGCACACCTCTGACACTCTCAAGTACACCTCTGACACTCCCAGGTACCTCTCCACGCTCCCAGGTACACCTCCGACACTCCCAGGTAAACTTCTTACACTCCCAGGAACACCTCCGTCACTCCCAGGTACACATCTGATACTCCCAGGTGCACCTCCGACACTCTCAGGTACACCTCAGACAATCCAAAGTGCACGTCTGACACTCCCAAGTGCACCTCTGACACTCCTAGGCACACCTCTGACACTCCCAGGTACACCCCAGACACTCCCAGATACCTTCTCCACCTCCCAGGTACCTCAGACACTCCCATGTACACCTCTGACCTCCCAAGTACTCCACTGACATTCCTGGTACTCTGACACTCCCAGGTACACGTCCGACACTCCCAGGTACTCCTGTGACACTCCCAGTTACACCTCCGACACTCCCAGGTACACTTCTGACACTCCCAGGTACACCTCCGATATTCCCAGGTACACCTCTGACACTCCCAGGTACACCTCTGCTACTCCCAGGTACACCTCTGACACTCCCAGCTACTCCTCCGATACTCCCAGGTACACCTCCGATACTCCCAAGTACACCTCTGACACTCCCAGGTACACCTCAGATACTCCCAGGTACACCTCTGACACTCCCAGGAACTCTTCTGACACTCCTTGGTTCACCTCTGACACTCCCAGGTACAGCTCTGACACTCCCAGGTACACCTCTGACACTCCCAGGTACACCTCTTACACTCCCTGGTTCTTCTCTGACACTCCCAGGTACACCTCAGACACTCCCAGGTACCTTCAGACCCTCCAGGTACCTCTGACACTCCCAGGTACTCCTCTGACACTCCCAGGTACACCTCTGACACTCCCAGGTACACCTCAGACACTCCTAGGTACACTTCTGACACTCAGGTACCTCCGATACTCCCAGGTACACCTCTGACCTCCCAGGTACTCCTCTGACCTCCTGGTTCACCTCTGACACTCCCAGGTACAGCTCTGCCACTCCCAGGTACACCTCACACTTCCCACATACCTCTGACCTCCCAGGTACACCGCTGACACTCCCAGGTACACCCCTGACACTCCCAGGTACACTTCTGACACTCCAGGTACGCCTCAGACACTTCCTGGTACACCTCTGACACTCCGAGGTACACCTCTGACAATCCCAGGTACACCTATGACATTCTCAGGAACACCTCTGACCTCCCAGGTACCTCCGGGAACTCCCAGGTACAGCTCTGACACTCCCAGGTACCTCTGACACTCCCTGGTACACCTCTGACACCTCCCAGGTACACCTCTAGCACTCCCAGGAACTCTTCTGACCTCCTTGGTTCCTCTGACACTCCCAGGTACAGCTCTGACCTCCAGGTACACCTGTGACACTCCCGGTTACACCTCTTACCTCCTGGTTCATCCTCTGACACTCCCAGGTACACCTCAGACACTGGGTACCTTCAGACACTCCCAGGTACACCTCTGACACTCAGGTACTCCTCTGACACTCAGGTACACCTCTGACACTCCCAGGTACCTCAGACACTCCCAGGTACACTTCTGACACTCCCAGGTACACCTCCGATACTCCCAGGTACCTCTGACCTCCCAGGTACTCCTCTGACACTCCCTGGTTCACCTGACACTCCCAGGTACAGCTCCGACAATCCGGGTACACCTCTGACACTTCACGTACACCTCCTGACCTCCCAGGTACCGCTGACACTCCCAGGTACCTGACACTCCCAGGTACCTTCTCAGCACTCCAGGTACACCTCAGACACTTCCTGGTACACCTCTGACACTCCCAGGTACCTCCTGACACTCCCAGGTACACCTGTGACACTCCCAGTACACTTCTTACACTCCCAGGTACACCTCCGACATTCACAGGTACACCTCTGACACTCCCAGGTACACCTCCGACACTCCCAGGTACACCTCTGACACTCCCAGGTACACCCCAGACACTTCCAGGGACACTTCTCACACTCTCAGGTACACCTCTGATACTCCCAGGTACACCTCTGACCTCCCAGGTACAGCTCTGACCTCCCAGGTACCTGTGACACTCCCAGGTTACACCTCTTACCTCCTGGTTCTTCTCTGACACTCCCAGGTACCTGAGCCTCCCAGGTACCTTCAGACACTCCCAGGTACACCTCTGACCTCCCAGGTACTCTCTGACACTCCCAGGTACACCTTTGACACTCCCAGGTACACCTCAGACACTCCCGGTGCACTCCTGACCTCCCAGGTACCTCCGATACTCCCAGGTACACCTCTGACCTCCAGGCACTCCTCTGACACTCCTGGTTCACCTCTGACACTCCCAGGTGCGTCCGACACTCCCAATACACCTCTGACACTCCCAGGTACATCTCCTGACACTCCAGGTACACCTCTGACCTCCCAGGTAAACCTCTGAGACTCCCGGTGCACCTCTGATATTCCCAGGTACACCTCCGATATTCCCAGGTACACCTTTGACATTCCCAGGTACCTCTGACACTCAGATGCACCTCTGACACTCCCAGGAACTCACTTACATTCCCTGGTACACCTCTGACCTCCCAGTGCACGTCCGACACTCCCAGATACACCTCTGACACTCCCAGGTACACCTCCTGACACTCCCAGGTACACCTCTGACACTCCCAGGTACTCCACTGACACTCCTGGTACACCCCTGGCCTCCCAGGTACACCTCTGACACCTCCCAGGTACACCCCAGACACTCCCAGGTACACTTCTCACACTCTTGGGTACACCTCTGACACTCCTAGGTACGCTTCTCACACTCCAGGTACCTCCGACACTCCCAAATACCTCTGAAACTCCCAGGTACACCTCTGACACTCCCAGGTACACCTTTGACCTCCCAGGTACACCTCTGACACTCCTGGTACACCTCTGACACTCCCAGGTACACCTCTGACACTCCCAGGTACACCTCTGACCTCCCAGGTACCGCCCCAACACTACAAGGTACACCGCCGAACTGCCAGGTACACCTCCAGACACTGCCAGGTACACCTCAGACACTGCCAGTTACCTCAGACACTCCCAGGTACAACTCAGACACTCCAGGTGCACCTCTGACACTCCCAAGTGCACCTCTGACACTCCCAGGCACCTCTGACCTCCCAGGTACACCTCAGACCTCCCAGGTACCGCCCCAGCTCTCCCAGGTACACCTCTGCCTCCCAAGTACACCTCTGACACTCCCAGGTACACCTCCGACACTCCCAGGTACACCTCCGACACTCCCAGGTACACTCTTACACTCCAGGTACACCTCCGACACTCCCAGGTACACCTCTGACCTCCCCACTACTCCACTGACATTCCTGGTACACCTCTGACACTCCCAGGTGCACCTCTGACACTCCCACGTACACCTCTGACACTCCAGGTACACCTCTGACTCCCAGGTACACCTCTGACACTCCCAGGTACACTTCAGACACTCCCTAGGTACACCTCTGACCTCCCAGGTACTCCTCTGACGCTCCCAGGTACACCAGACACTCCCAGGTACACTTCTGACACTCCAGGTACCTCCGATACTCCCAGGTACACCTCTGACACTCCCAGGTACTCTCTGCCACTCCCTGGTTCACCTCTGACACTCCCAGGTACACCTCTGACACTTCCATGCACCCCTGACATTCCCAGGTACACTTCTGACACTCCCAGGTACCACTTCAGACACTTCCCTGGTACCTCTGACACTTCCCAGGTACACCTCTGACACTCCCAGGTACTACTCTGACACTCTCAGGAACACTCTGACACTCCCAGGTACACCTCCGACACTCCCAGGTACAGCTCTGACACTCAGGTACACCTGTGACCTCCCAGGTACACCTCTTCACTCCCTGGTTCTTCTCTGACCTCCCAGGTACACCTCAGACACTCCCAGGTACTCCTCTGACACTCCCAGGTACACGTCTGACACTCCCAGGCCCTCAGACACTCCCAGGTACCTTCTGCCTCCCAGGTACACCTCCGATACTCCCAGGTACACCTCTGACACTCTCAAGTACATCTCTGACACTCCCAGGTACCTCCGACACTAACAGGTACACCTCCGACACTCCCAGGTACCTTCTTACCTCCCAGGCACCTCCGTCACTCCCAGGTACACCTCTGATGCTCCCAGGTACACCTCCGACATTCTCAGGTACCTCTGACCTCCCAGGTACACCTCTGACACTCCCAGGTCACCTCTGACACTCCCAGTACACCTCTCACACTCCCAGGTACCTCCGACACTCCGAGGTACACCTCCGACACTCCCGGTACACTTCTTACCTCCTAGGTACACCTACGACCTCCCACTTACACCTCAGACACTGCCAGGTACCTCAGACACTGCCAGGTACCTCAGACACTCCCAGGTACACCTCAGACAATCCAAAGTGCACCTCTGACACTCCCAAGTGCACCTCCGACACTCCTAGGCACACCTCTGACACTCCCAGGTACACCCCAGACACTCCCAGGTACACTTCTTACACTCCCAGGTACACCTCCGACACTCACAGGTACACCTCTGACACTCCCAACTACTCCACTGACATTCCCTGGTACACCTCTGACACTCCCAGGTATACTTCTGACTTTCCCAGTTACACCTCCGATATTCCCAGGTACACCTCCGATATTCCCAGGTACACCTCTGACCTCCAGGTACATCTCTGCTACTCCCAGGTACACCTCTGACACTCCCAGGTACACCTCTGCCTCTCAGGTACACCTCAGATACTCCCAGGTACACCTCTGACACTCCCAGGTACACCTCTGCTACTCCCAGGTACACCTCTGACACTCCCAGGTACACCTCTGACACTCTCAGGTACACCTCAGATCTCCCAGGTACACCTCTGACACTCCCACGTACACCCCAGACACTTCAGGACACTTCTCACACTCTCAGGTACACCGCTGACACTGCCAGGTACACCTCCGACACCTCCTGGGTACACCTCCGACATTTTTAGGTACACTTCCTACACTCCCAGGAACACCTCCGACACTCCCAGGTACATCTCTGACACTCCCAGGTACTCCTCTGACACTCCAGGGTACACCCCTGACACTCCCAGGTACACCTCTGACCTCCCAAGTACTCCACTGACATTCCTGGGTACACCTCTGACACTCCCAGGTGCGTCCGACACTCCCTACACACCTCTGCACTCCCAGGTACATCTCTCGACACTCCCAGGTACACCTCTGACACTCCCAGGTAAACCTCTGAGACTCCCAGGTACACCTCCGATATTCCCAGGTACACCTCCGATATTCCCAGGTACACCTTTGACATTCCAGGTACACCTCTGACCTCCCAGGTACCTCTGACACTCCCAGGAACTCCACCCATTCCCTGGTACACCTCCTGACACTCCCAGGTACCCGTCCGACACTCCCAGATACACCTCCTGACACTCCCAGGTACCTCTGACACTCCAGGTACACCTCTGACCTCCCAGGTACTCACTGACACTCCCTGGTACACCCCCCTGACCTCCCAGGTACACCTCTGCCTCCCAGGTACACCCCAGACACTCCCAGGTACCTTCTGCCTCTGGGTACACCTCTGACACTCCTGGTACACCTTCTCACACTCCCAGGTACCTCCGACACTCCCAAATACACCTCCTGACTCCAGGTACACCTCTGACACTCCCAGCATTGGCCTCCCAGTACACCTCAGCCTCCAGTACCTCACACTCCATACCTCCACTCTCCCAGGTACACCTCTGCCTCCCAGGTACACCTGACACTCCAGGTACACCGCCGACACTGCCAGGTACACCTCCAGACACTGCCAGGTACACCTCAGACACTGCCAGTTACACCTCCAGACACTCCCAGGTACACCTCCAGACACTCCAAGGTGCACCTCTGACCTCCCAAGTGCCTCTCTCCAGGCTCTGCTCCCAGGTACCCCAGACACTCCCAGGTGCTTCTCACACTCTTGGGTACCTCTGACACTCCTAGGTACCTTCTCACACTCCCAGGTACCTCCACTTCCCATACCTCCTGAAACTCCCAGGTACACCTTTGACACTCCCTGGTGCACCTCTGACCTCCCAGGTACACCTCTGACCTCCCAGGTACCTCCCACACTCTGGGCACACCTGACACTACCAGGTACACCTCTGACACTGCCAGGTACACCTCAGACACCAGGTACACCTCAGACACTGCCAGTTACACCCTCAGACACTCCCAGGTACAACTCCAGACACTCCAAGGTGCTCCTGACACTCCCAAGTGCACCTCTGCTCCCAGGCACAACTCACACCTCCCAGGTACACCTCAGACACTCCCAGGTACACCTCTGACTCTCCCAGGTACCTCTGACACTCCCAAGTACCTCTGACACTCCCAGGTACACCTCCGACCTCCCAGGTACGCCTCCGACACTCCCAGGTACACTTCTTACACTCCCAGGTACACCTCCGACACTCTGGGTACCTCTGCACTCCCAGCTTCTCCACTGACATTCCCTGGTACACCTCTGACCTCCAGGTGCACCTCTGACTCCCATGCCTCTGACACTCCCAGGTACACCTCTGACCTCCCGGTACACCTCCGACTCTCCAGGTACACCTCTGACAATCCCAGGAACTGCACTGACATTCCCTGGTACACCTCTGACATTCCCAGGTACACCCCTGACACTGCCAGGTACACCTCCAGCTCCAAGGTACACCTCAGACACTCAAGGGCACCTCTGACACTCCCAGTGCACCTCTGACACTCCCAGGCACCTCTGACACTCCCAGGTACACCTCTGACACTCCCAGGTACCCCCCGACACTCCCAGGTACACCTCTGACACTCTCAAGTACCTCTGACACACCAGGTACACCTCCGACCTCCCAGGTACACCTCCGACACTCCCAGGTACATTTCTTACCTCCCAGGTACACCTCCGTCAGTCCCAGGCCTCTGATGCTCATGCCACACCTCCGACACTCTCAGGTACACCTCACACTCCCAGGTACACCTCCGGCCTCCCAGGCACTCCAGTTGCCTCAGGTACCTCCCGGTATTCCCATTTTACCTCCCAGCTTGCTCCCAGGCCTCTACTACTCCCAGGTACACTCTGACTCTCCCAGGTACACCTCTGACACTCTCAGGCCTCCGTCTCCCAGGTACTCCCTGCACTCCCAGAACTCTTCTGACCTCCTTGGTTCACCTCTGACACTCCCAGGTACAGCTCTGACACTCCCAGATACACCTGACACTCCCAGGTACACCTCTTACACTCCTGGTTCTTCTCTGACCTCCCAGGTACACCTCAGACACTCCCAGGTACACCAGACACTCCTGGTGCACCTCTGCACTCCCAGGTACTCCTCTGACGCTCCCAGGTACACCTCAGACCTCCAGTGCACTTCCTGACCTCCCAGGTACACCTCCCAAACTCCCAGGTACCTCTTGCCAGGTACTCCTCTGCCACTCCCTGGTTCACCTCTGACACTCCCAGGTACACCTCCTGACACTCCCAGGTACACCTCTGACACTCTCAGGGCTACTCTGACCTCCCAGGTACCTCCGACACTCCCAGGTACAGCTCTGACCTCCCAGGTACACCTCTGACACTCCTGGTACACCTCTGACACTCCCAGGTACACCTCTGACACTCCCAGGAACTCTTCTGACCTCCTTGGTCTCCTCTGACCTCCCAGGTACAGCTCTGACACTCCCAGGTACACCTGCTGACACTCCCAGGTACCTCTTACACTCCTGGTTCTTCTCTGACACTCCCAGTACACCTCAGGCACTCCCAGGTCTCTCTGACACTCCCAGGTACCGTCTGACACTCCCAGGTACACCTCAGACACTCCCAGGTACCTTCTGACACTCCCAGGTACCTCCGTGCTCCCAGGTACACCTCTGACACTCTCAGATGCATCTCTGACACTCCCAGGTACCTCCGACACTCCCAGGTACACCTCCGACACTCCCAGGTACACTTCTTACACTCAGGTACATCTCCGTCCTCCCAGGTACACCTCTGATGCTCCCAGGTACCTCCGACACTCTCAGGTACACCTCTGACACTCCCAGGTACACCTCTGACACTCCCAGGTACACCTCTGACACTCCCAGGTACACCTCTCACACTCCCAGGTACACCTCCGACACTCCGAGGTACACCTCCGACACTCCCAGGTACACTTCTTACACTCCTGGTACACCTCCGACACTCCCACTTACACCTCAGACACTGCCAGGTACACCTCAGACACTGCCAGGTACACCTCAGACACTCCCAGGTACACCTCAGACAATCAAGTGCACCTCTGACACTCCCAAGTGCACCTCCGACACTCCTAGGCACACCTCTGACACTCCCAGGTACACCCCAGACACTCCCAGGTACACTTCTCACACTCCCAGGTACACCTCAGACACTCCCATGTACACCTCCCAGCGCTCCCAGCTCTGACACTCCCAGTTACACCTCTGACACTCCCAGTGCTCACTGACATTCCCTGGTACACCTCTGACCTCCCAGGTACAAGTCCGACCTCCGAATACTCCTGTGACCTCCCAGTTCCTCCACCTACTCCCAGGTACCTTCTCACCTCCCAGGTACACCTCCGATATTCCCAGGTACCTCCCAGCCTCCCAGGTACACCTCTGCTACTCCCAGGTACACCTCCTGACACTCCCAGGTACACCTCCGGTGCTCCCAGGTACACCTCCGATACTCCCAAGTACACCTCTGACACTCCCAGGTATCAGATGCCCAGGTGCACTCTGACCTCCCAGAACTCTTCTGACACTCCTTGGTTCACCTCTGAGCCTCCCAGGTACAGCTCTGACACTCCCAGGTATACCTCTGACACTCCAGGTACACCTCTTACCTCTGGTTCTTCTCTGACCTCCCAGTACCTCAGACACTCCCAGGTACACTTCAGACACTCCCAGGTACCTCTGCTGCTCCAAGTACTCCTCTGACTTTCCCAGTACACCTCTGAACTCCCAGGTACACCTCAGACACTCCCTGTACTTGAGCACTCCCAGGTACCTACGATACTCCCAGGTACACCTCCTAACACTCCCAGGTACTCCTCTGACCTCCCTGGTTCATCTCCTGACACTCCCAGGTACAGCTCTGTGCTCCCAGGTACACCTATGACACTTCCCATGCCTCTGACACTCCCAAGTACACCGCTGACACTCCCAGGTACACCCCTGACACTCCCAGGTACACTTCTGACACTCCCAGGTGCACCTCAGACACTTCCCTGGTACACCTCTGACCTCCCAGGTACACCTGACCTCCAGGTACACCCTCAGGAACACCTCTGACACTCCCAGGTACACCCGACACTCCCAGTTACAGCTCTGACACTCCCAGGTACACCTCTGAGCCTCCTGCTACACCTCTGACACTCCCAGGTACACCTCTGACACTCCCAGGAACTCTTCTGACACTCCTTGGTTCACCTCTGACACTCCCAGGTACAGCTCTGACACTCCCAGGTACACCTGTGACACTCCCAGGTACACCTCCTACTCCTGGTTCTTCTCTGACCTCCCAGGTACCTCAGACACTCCCAGGTACACTTCAGACACTCCCAGGTACACCTCTGACACTCCCAGGTACCTCTGCTACTCCCAGGCCTCTGACACTCCCAGGTACAACTCTGACACTCTCAGGTACCTCAGATACTCCCAGGTACACCTCTGACACTCCCACGGCACACCCAGACACTTGAGACACTTCTCACACTCTCAGGTACCGCTGACCTGCCAGTGTACACCTCCGACACCCAGAGTACACCTCCGACATTTTAGGTACCCTTCCTACACTCCCAGGAACACCTCGACACTCCCAGGTACATCTCTGACACTCCCAGGTACTCTCTGACACTCCGGGTACACCACACTCCCAGGTACCTCCGGCACTCCAAGTACTCACTGACATTCCCTGGTACCTCTGACACTCCCAGGTGCGTCCGACACTCCCGATATACACCTCTGACACTCCCAGGTACATCTCTGACACTCCCAGGTACACCTACCTCCCAGGTAAACCTCTGAGACTCCCAGGTACACCTCCGATATTCCCAGGTACACCTCCGATATTCCCAGGTACACCTTGGCATTCCCAGGTACACCTCTGACACTCCCAGGTACACCTCTGACCTCCCAGGAACTCACTTACATTCCTGGTGCACCTCTGACACTCCCAGGTACACCCAGACACTCCAGGTACACTTCTTACACTCCCAGTGCACCTCAGACACTCCAGTGCACCTCTGAGCTCTCCAGGTGCACCTCTGACACTCCCAAGTACCTCTGACACTCCCAGGTACACCTCCGACACTCCCAGGTACCTCGACACCAGGTACTTCTTACTCCCAGGTACACCTCCGACACTCACAGGTACACCTCTGGCCTCCCATTCTACTCACTGACATTCCTGGTACACCTCTGGCCTCCCAGGTGCACCTCTGACCTCCCACGTACCTCTGACACTCCCAGGTACACCTCTGACACTCCCAGTACACCTCTGACACTCCCAGGCCTTCAGACACTCTAGGTACACCCTGACCTCCCAGGTACTCTCTGACGCTCCTGGTACACCTCAGACACTCCCAGTACACTTTGATCTCCCAGGTACCTCCGATCCTCCCAGGTACCTCTGACACTCCCAGGTGCTCCTCTGCCACTCCCTGGTTCACCTCTGACCTCCCAGGTACACCTCTGACACTTCATAAACCCTGACATTCCCAGGTACACTTCTGACACTCCCAGGTACACTTCAGACACTTCCCTGGTACACCTCTGACCTTCCCAGGTACACCTCTGACACTCCCAGGTACACCTCTGATACTCTCAGGACTACTCTGACCTCCCAGGTACACCTCGACACTCCAGGTACAGCTCTGACACTCCCAGGTACACCTGCTTGACACTCCAGGTACCTCTTACACTCCTGGTTTCTTCTCTGACCTCCCAGGCCTCAGACACTCCCAGGTGACTCCTCTGACACTCCCACGTCCTGACACTCCCAGGTACACCTCAGACACTCCCAGGTACACTTCTGACACTCCCAGGTACACCTCCGATGCTCCCAGGTACACCTCTGACACTCTCAAGTACACTCTGGCCTCCCAGGTACACCTCCGACACTAACAGGTACACCTCCGACACTCCCAGGTACCTTCTTACACTCCCAGGTACACCTCCGTCACTCCCAGGTACACCTCTGATACTCCCAGGTAAACCTCCGACACTCTCAGGTACACCTCTGACTCCCAGGTACACCTCTGACACTCCCAGGTCACCTCTGACACTCCCAGTACACCTCTCACCTCCCAGGTATACCTCCGACACTCCAGTACACCTCCGGACACTCCCAGGTACACTTCTTACCTCCTGGGTACACCTCGACACTCCCACCCACCTCAGACACTGCCAGGTACCTCACACACTGCCAGGTACTCAGACACTCCCAGGTACCTCAGACAATCCAAAGTGCACCTCTGACACTCCCAGAGTACCTCCGACACTCCTCCTAACACCTCTGACACTCCCAGGTACACCCCCAGGCCACTCCGGTACCTTCTTACACTCCCAGGTACACTTTCGACACTCACAGGTACACCTCTGACCTCCCAACTACTCACTGACATTTCCTGAGCTTTTTCTGACACTCTCAGGTATGCTTCTGACATTCCCAGTTACACCTCCGATATTCCCAGGTACACCTCCGTGTTCCCAGGTACACCTCTGACCTCCCAGGTACATCTCTGCTACTCCCAGGTACACCTCTGACCTCCCAGGTACACCTCTGACACTCTCAGGTGCACCTCCGATACTCCCAGGCACCTCTGACTCTCCCAGGTACACCTCTGCTACTCCCAGGTACCTCTGACCTCCCAGGTACACCTCTGACACTCTCAGGTACACCTCCAGATACTCCCAGGTACACCTCTGTCCTCCCACATTACCCAGACACTTCAGACACTTCTCACACTCTCAGGTACACGCTACACTGCAGTACACCTCCGACACTCACAGGTACACCTCCGACATTTTTGGTACCTTCCTACACTCCCAGGACACCTCCGACTCCCAGGTACATCTCTGGCTTCTCCCAGGTACTCCTCTGACACTCAGGGTACACCCCTGACACTCCCAGGTACACCTCTGACACTCCAAAGTGCTCCACTGACATTCCTGGTACACCTCTGACACTCCCAGGTGCACGTCCGACCTCCCATGCCACCTCACACCTCCAGGTACATCTCTGACACTCCCAGGTACACCTCGGCACTCCCAGGTAAACCTCTGAGACTCCCAGGTACACCTCCGTATTCCCAGGTACACCTCCGATATTCCCAGGTACATTTGACATTCCCAGGTACACCTCTGGCCTCCCAGGTACACCTCTGACACTCCCAGGAGCTCACCCATTCCCTGGTACCTCTGAGCCTCCCAGGTACACGTCCGCTTGCTCCCAGATACCCTCTGACACTCCCAGGTACACCTCTGACACTCCCAGGTACACCTCTGACCTCCCAGGTACTCCACACTGACCTCCCTGGTACACCCCTGACACTCCCAGGTACACCTCTGACACTCCCAGGTACACCCCAGACACTCCCAGGTACACTTCTCACACTCTTAGGTACACCTCTGACACTCCTGGTGCCTTCTCACACTCCCAGGTACACCTCCGACACTCCCAAATACACCTCTGAAACTCCCAGGTACCTCTGACACTCCCAGGTACACCTTTGACCTCCCAGGTACACCTTTGACTTTCCTGGGCACCTCTGACACTCCCAGGTACACCTTGGCACTCCAGGTACACCTCTGACACTCCCAGGTACACCTTGACACTACAAGGTACACCGCTGACACTGCCAGGTACACCTCAGACACTGCCAGGTGCACCTCAGACACTGCCAGTTACACCTCAGACCTCCCAGGTACAACTCAGACACTCCAGGTGCACCTCTGACACTCCCAAGTGCACCTCTGACACTCCCAGGCACAACTCTGACTTCTCCCAGGTACACCTCAGACACTCCCAGGTACACCGCTGACTCT
This sequence comes from Homarus americanus, assembly GCF_018991925.1. Classification (NCBI taxonomy): domain Eukaryota; kingdom Metazoa; phylum Arthropoda; class Malacostraca; order Decapoda; family Nephropidae; genus Homarus; species Homarus americanus. The sequence goes on from NW_024733273.1 coordinate 40,593, forward strand.
CCCAGGTACCACCTCTGGCACTCCCATGCACCTCTGACACTCCCAGGTACCTCCTCCCAGTACCTCCGACACTCCCAGGTACACTTCTCCAGTACACCTCCACTCTCCGGTACACCTCTGGCCTCCCATCTACTCACTGACATTCCTGGTACACCTCTGACACTCCCAGGTGCCTCTGCCTCCCGTGCACCTCTGGCACTCCAGGTACCCTCTGGCCTCCCAGTACCTCTGACTCTTCCAGGTACACCTACAACCAACTGACTGACATTCTGGTACCTCTGACATTCCCAGGTACCGCTGACACTGCCAGGTACCTCAGAAACTCCAGGTGCACCTCAGACACTCCAGGCACCTCTGACCTCCCAAGTGCACTGACACTCCCAGGCACACCTCTGGCTTCCCAGGTACCTCTCTGACACTCCGAGGTCACGCCCCAAGCACTCCCAGGTACACCTCTGATACTCTCCAGTACCTCTGACACCCAGGTACACCTCCCGCCTCCCAGGTACACCTCGGCACTCCCAGGTACATTTCTTATCCCGGTACACCTCCTCTGGTCCCAGGTACCTCTGATGCTCCCATGTACACCTCCGGCTCTCTCAGGCACCTCTGACACTCCCAGGTACACGTCCGGCTCTCCCAGGTGCTCCTGTGACACTCCCAGTTACACCTCCGACTCTCCCAGGTATACTTCTGACCTCCCAGTACACCTCCCGTGTTCCCAGGTACACCTCCGATATTCCCAGGTCACCTCTGGACACTCCCAGGTAACCTCTGCTGCCTCCCAGGTACACCTCTGCTCTCTCCAGGTGCACCTCCTGACCTCTCTCAGGTACACCTCAAATGCTCCCAGGTACACCTCTGTTGCAAGAACTCTTCGGCACTCCTTGGTTCACCTCCTGACCTCCCAGGTACAGCTCTGACACTCCCAGATACACCTCCAGCCTCCCAGGTACACCTCTTACACTCCCTGGTTCTTCTCCCAACCTCCCAGGTACACCTCAGACACTCCCAGTACCTTGGGCTCCTAGGTACCTCTCAGCACTCCAGGTGCTCTCTGCGCTCCCAGGCCTCAGACACTCCCAGGTACACTTCTGACACTCCCAGGTACCTCCCAATACTCCCAGGTACACCTCTGACCCAGGTGCTCCTCTGCACTCCTGGTTCACCTCTGACCTCCCAGGTACCTCTGACACTCCCAGGTACCTCTGACCATCTCAGGCACTCTGGCCTCCCAGGTACACCTCCGACTTTGCTCCCAGGTGCAGTCTGACCTCCCAGGTACACCTCTGACCTCCTGGTGCCTCTGACCTCCCAGGTGCACCTCTGACACTCCCAGAACTCTTCTGACACTCCTTGGTTCTCCTCGGCCTCCCAGGTAGCTCTGACCTCCCAGGTACCTGTGACCTCCCAGGTACACCTCTTACCTCCTGGTTCTTCTCTGGCCTCCCAGGTACCTCAGACACTCCCAGGTACTCCTGTTTCTCTGGTACATTGGCCTCCCAGGTACCTCCAGAGCACTCCCAGGTACACTTCTGGCTCTCCCAGGTGCACCTCCCGTCTCCAGGTACACCTCTGCACTCTCAAGTGTCTCTGTGCTCCCAGGTACACCTCCGGCACTCCCAGGTACCTCCGGCCTCCCGGTACCCTTCACACTCCCAGGTACATCTCCGTCACTCCCAGGTACACCTCTGATACTCCCAGGTGCACCTCCGACACTCTCAGGTACACCTCTGACACTCCCAGGTACACCTCTGTGCTCCGGGTACACCTCTGACACTCCCAGGTACCTCTCACCTCCCAGGTCACCTCCGACACTCCCAGGGTACCTCCGACCTCCCAGGTACCTTCACTCCTGGGTACACCTCGACACTCCACTCACCTCAGACTCGCCAGGTACACCTCGAGACACTGCCAGGTGCACCTCAGGCACTCCCAGGTACACCTCAGACAATCAATTTTTCTCTGACACTCCCTGTGCACCTCCGGCTTGCTCTAGAGCACCTCTGACACTCCAGGTACACCCCTGACACTCCCAGGTACCTTCTCACCTCCCAGGTACACCTCTGACCTCCATGTCTTCTGTGCCCAGAAGCTCTGACACTCCCAGTTACCTCTGACACTCCCAAGTACTCTCACTGACATTCTGGTGCACCTCTGACTCCCAGGTACAAGTCCACCTCCCAGATGTATATGACACTCCAGTTCACCTCCGACACTCCCAGGTACCTTCTGACACTCAGTGCCTCCGATGTTCCCAGGTACACCTCTGAGCTCCCAGGTGCACCTCTGCTCTCCCAGGTGACCTCTGACAATCCAGGTACACCTCCTGATGCTCCTAGGTACCTCCGTCTCCCATGCACCTCTGTCCTCCCAGGTACCTCAGGTACTGCCTGGGCCTCTGACTCTCCAGGTACTCTTCTGGCCTCCTTGGTGCTTCTCTGTGCTCCCAGGTACAGCTCTGGCCTCCCAGGTATGCCTCCACTCCCAGGTACACCTGCACACACTCCTGGGTTTCTCGCTTGCTCCCAGGTACCTCTGACACTCCCAGGTACCTTCCAGACTTGCTCCCATGTTGCACTTCAGGCCTCCCAGGTACACCTGTACTCCCAGGTGACCTCTGACACTCCAGGTACTCCTCTGACACTCCTGGTTCTTCTCTGGCTTGCTCCCAGGTACAGCTCTGGCTTGCTCCCAGGTACTCCTGTGACACTTCCACATTGCCTCTGACACTCCCAGGTGCACTCCATGACCTCCCAGGTACACCCTGACGCTCCCAGGTACCTTCTGTCTCTCCAGGTACTCCTCAGGCCATTCCCTGGTACCTCTGACACACCCAGGTGCACCTCTGACTCTCCAGGTACACCTCTGACACTCTCAGGCTGCCTCAGCCTCAGGTACACCTCCGACCTCCCAGTTACAACTCTGACACTCCCAGGTACCTCCTGACCTCCTGCTACCTCCCAGGTACACCTCTGACTCTCCCTAGAACTCTTCTTCTCTCCTGGTTTTTTGTCCTCCCAGGTGCCCAACCTGGCCTCCCAGGTCACCTTGGCCTCCCAGATTACACCTCCTACACTCCCTGGTTTCTTCTCCTGGCTTGCTCCCAGGTACACCTCAGGCCTCCCGGGCCACTTCAGGGCTCAGGTACACCTCTGGCTCCCAGGCACTGCTCTGCTACTCCCAGGTGCCTCTGTGCTCCCAGGTACAGCTCTGACTCTCAGTGCACCTCAGGATGCTCCCGGTGCATCCCAGCTCCCACTGTGCACCCCAGGTACGCTTGGGGCAGTACTCACACTCTCGAGGCACACCTCTGACACTGCCAGGTACACCTCCGACCTCCTGAGTACACTTCCGACATTTTTTGTGTTTTGCTTCCTGCCTCCTAGTCACCTCCGTTGCTCCCAGGTACATCTCTGACCTCCCAGGCCTCTCTGGCCTCCAGGTGCCACCCCTGACCACTCCCAGGTACCTCTGACACTCCCAAAGTGCTCACTGACATTCCCTGGTACAGCTCATGCTCCCAGGTGCACGTCTGATACTCCCATTTGCACCTCTGGCCTCCCAGGTACATCTCCCAGGTTGCTCCCAGGTACCCTCTGACACTCCCAGGTAACCTCTGAGACTCCAGGTACACTCAGTATTCCAGGTACCTCCGTTTCCAGGCACTTGACATTCCCAGGTTACCTCTGACACTCCCAGGTACTCAGCTGCTCCCAGGAACTCCGCCTACATTCCTGGTACACCTCTCAGCCTCCCAGGTGCCTCCGCCTCCCAAATGCCCTCTGACACTCCCAGGTGCCTCTGACACTCCCAGGTGCACCTCTGACACTCTCCCAGACCTCCACTCCCAGGTACTCTCTGACTGTCCAGTACTCCCTGTCTCCTCCTGGTACACTCCCAGGTACACCTCTGGCCTCCCGTGACCCAGGCCTCCCAGGTACCTCTCCTCTTAGGTACACCTCAGCACTCCTAGGTACCTTCTCACACTCCCAGGTACCTCCTCCCAAATACACCTCTGAACTCCCAGGTACACCTCCTGCTCCCAGGTACCTTTGACACTCCCAGGTACACCTCTGGCCTCCCTGGTGCCTCTGACACTCCAGGCACCTCCTGTCACTCCCAGGTACCTCTGGCCTCCCAGGTACACCGCTGACCTCTGGGTACCTCTGACACTGCCAGGTACAGCTCTGACACTGCCAGGTGCACTCAGGCCTGCCAGTTACACCTCAGGCCTCCCAGGTACAACTCCTGGCACTCCAAGGTGCACCTCTGACCTCCCAGTGCACCTCTGACACTCCAGGCTTTGTCTGTGCTCCCAGGTGCCTCAGACACTCCCAGGTACACGTTGTTCTGGGTCACCTCTTGCTCCCAAGTACACCTCCTGAGCCTCCCAGATTTTTACTCAAACGTTGCTCCCGTTACACCTCCGGCCTCCCAGGTCACTTCTTACTCCCGGTCCCTCCGGCTCTCTGGGTACCTCTGCAGGCTTAACTATCCTGACATTCCTGTTTTCTCTGGCTCCCAGGTGGTGCACCTCTGTTTCCCTTACACCTCTGAGACTCTGTGTGCCTCTGTTACTCCTGACACCTCTGGCCTCCCAGGTACATTAACCTCCCTGGGTACCTCTGGCCTCCCAGGTGCTCCTCTGACGCTCCCAGGTGCCTGGGCACTCAGGTACACGAGTGCTCCCAGGTACATAGTGCACCCATTACACCTCTGGCCTGGTGCTCCTCTGCCCTCCTGGTTCTCTGACCTCCCAGGTACACCTCTGACACTTCTGGGTAAACCCCTGGCATTCCAGGTACCTTCTGACACTTCCTTGGTGCCTCTTGACCTTCCCTGTTGCACCTCTGGGTCCTCAACCTCCCATGGTACACCTCTGACACTCTCGGGGCTGCTCTGACACTCCCAGGTGCATCCGACACTCAGGTACAGCTCTGAACTCCCAGGTACACCTGTGGCTCCCATTTTCTCCTCTGCATTCCTGGTTTCTTCTCTGTGGTTTCTGGTGCCTGGGCCTCCCAGGTACTCTCTGTCTGCTCCCAGTTTTCGTCTGGCCTCCAAGGTGCCTCAGGCATCCCAGGTGCCTTCTGGCCTCCAGGTACCTCCGGATCCAGGTGCCTCTGCACTCTCAAGTACGTCTCTGACCTCCCAGGCCACACCTCCATGCCTGGGTACACCTCAGGCCTCCCAGGTACTTGCTTACCTCCCAGTGCCTCCGTCCTCCCAGGTACCTCTGATACTCCCAGGTGCCTCCGACACTCTCAGGTGCCTCTGGCCTCAGGTGCCTCTGGACTCCCAGGTACCTCTGGCTTGCTCCAAGTCACCTCTCACACTCCAGGTACCTCCGACCTCCGGGTGCCTCCGTGCTCCCAGGTACTTCTTACACTCTGGGTGCACCTCTGCCTCACACACTCCAGACACTGCTGGTGCCTCTGTGATACTGTGGTGCACCTCAGGCACTCCCAGGTACACCTCAGATCCCAAGTGCACCTCTGACACTCCCCAAGTGCATATCGACACTCCTAGGCACCTCTGACACTCCCAGGTACACCAGCAACCTGTGTGTT
>NW_024733274.1:0-34144 GCF_018991925.1 Homarus americanus
CAAAGGCCCCTCATCGAGAATAGCAAATTCCCCTGATCGAGTATATTAAATTCCCTGATCGAGTATAACAAAGTCCACTCATCCAGTGTAACAAAGTCCCTTGATTGAGAATAAGAAAGTCTCCTGATCGCGTATAACAAAATCCCCTGATAGAGTATAACAAAGACCCCTGATCGAGTATAACAAAGTCCCCTCATCGAGTATATTAAAGTCCCCTTATCAAGTATAACAAAGTCCACTGATCGACTATAACAAAGTCCCCTGATCAAGTATAACAAAGTCCCCTCATCGAGTATAAAAAAGCCGCCTCATCGAAGCCGCCTCATCGAGTATAACAAAAGCCCCTGATCAAGTATAACAAAGTCCCCTGATCGGGTATAACAAATTCCCCTGATCGAGTATAACAAAGTCCCCTGATCGAGTATAACAAAGTCCCCTGATCGAGTAAAACAAAGTCCACTGATCGGGTATAACAAAGTCCCCTGATCGAGTATAACAAAGTCCCCTAATCGAGTATAACAAAGCCCCTTGATCGAAAATAACAAATTCCCCTGATCGAGTGTAAGGAAGTCCCCCGATCGAGTATAACAAATCCCCCTGAACGAGTATAACAAAGATCCCTGATCTAGTATAACAAAGTCCCCTGATAGAGTATAACAAAGCCCCCTCATCGAGTATAACAAACTCACCTGACCGAGTATAACAAAGCCCCCTGAACGAGTATAACAAAGATCCCTAATCGAGTATAACAAAGTTCCCTAATCGAGTATATTAAAGTCCCCTTATCGAGAATAACAAAGTCCCCTAATAGAGTATAACAAAGCCCCCTGAACGAGTATACCAAAGATCCCTGATCGAGGATAACAAAGTCCCCTCAACGAGTATAACAAAGTCCCCTGATCGAGTATAACAAAGTCCACTGATCTAGTATAACAAAGTCCCCTCATCAAGTATAACAAATTCCCCTAATCGAGAATAACAAAGTCCCCTCATCGAGTATAACAAAGGCACCTTTATCGAGTATAACAAAGCCCCCTGATCGAGTATAGCAAAGACCCCTGATCGAGTATAAAAAAGTCCCCTGATCAAGTATAACAAATTCCCCTAATCGAGAATAACAAAGTCCCCTCATCGAGTATAAAAAAAGCCCCTTATCGAGTATAACAAAGCCCCCTGATCGAGTATAGCAAAGTCCCCTGATCGAGTATAACAAAGTCCCCTGATCAAGTATAACAAATTCCCCTAATCGAGAATAACAAATTCCCCTCATCGAGTATAACAAAGGCTCCTTATCGAGTATAACAAAGCCCCGTGATCGAGTATAGCAAAGTCCCCTGATCGAGTATAACAAAGTCCCCTCATCGAGTATAACAAAGGCCCCATATCGAGTATAACAAAGCCCCCTCATCGAGTATAGCAAAGTTCCCTGATCGAGTATAACAATGTCCCCTAATCAAGTATAACAAATTCCCCTAATCGAGAATAACAAAGTCCCCTCATCGAGTATAACAAAGCCCCCTCATCGAGTATATTAAAGTCCCCTCATCGAGTATAACAAAGTCCCCTCATCGAGTATAACAAAGCCCCCTGAACGAGTATAACAAAGTCCCCTGATCGAGTATAACAAAGTCACCTGAACGAGTATAACAAAGCCCCCTGATCGAGTATAACAAAGTCCCCTGATAGAGTATAACAAAGATCCCTGATCGAGTATAACAATGTCCCCTGATCGAGTATAACAAAGTCGCCTGATCGGGTATATCAAAGTCACCTGATCGAGTATAACAAAGCCCCCCTCATCGAGTATATTAAAGTCCCCTGATCGAGTATAACAAAGTCCACTGATCTAGTATAACAAAGTCCCCTGATCAAGTATAACAAAGCCCCCTGATCGAGCATAACAAAGCCCCCTGATCGAGTATAACAAAGGGCCCTGATCGAGTATAACAAAGTCCCATGATCGAGTATAACAAAGTCCCCTCATCGAGTATAACAAAGTCCCCTGATCGAGTATAACAAATTCCCCTAATCGAGAATAACAAAGCCCCCTGAACGAGTATAACAATCATCCCTGATCGAGTATAACAAAGTCCCCTTGTAGAGTATAACAAAGTCCCCTGATCGAGTATAACAAAGTCCCCTGATCGGGTATAGCAAATTCCCCTGATCGAGTATATTAAATTCCCTGATCGAGTATAACAAAGTCCACTCATCGAGGATAACAGTGTCCTCTGATTGAGAATAAGAAAGTCTCCTGATCGCGTATAACAACGTCCCCTGATCGAGTATAACAAAGCCCCCTAAACGAGTATAACAAAGATCCCTGATCGAAGATAACAAATTCCCCTGAACGAGTATAACAAAGGGCCCTGATCGAGTATATTAAAGTCCCCTTATCGAGTATAACAAAGTCCCCTGATAGCGTATAACAAAGCCCCCTCATCGAGTATAACAAAGTCACCTGACCGAGTATAACAAAGCCAGCTGAACGAGTATAACAAAGATCCCTGATCGAGTATAACAAAATCCCCTGATAAAGTATAACAAAGGCACCTGATCGAGTATAACAAAGGCCCCTGATCGAGTATAACAAAGTCTCGTGATCGAGTACATCAAAGGCCCCTGATCGAGTACAACAAAGGCCCCTCATCGAGTATAACAAAATCCACTGATCGAGTATAACAAAGGCACCTCATCAAGTATAACAAATTCCCCTAATCGAGAATAACAAAGTCCCCTCATCGAGTATAACAAAGGCCCCTTATCGAGTATAACTAAGCCCCCTGATCGAGTATAGCAAAGTCCCCTGATCGAGTATAACAAAGTCCCCTCATCGAGTATAACAGAGGCTCCTTATCGAGTATAACAAAGCCCCCTGATCGAGTAGAGCAAAGTCCCCTGATCGAGTATAACAAAGTCCCCTGATCAAGTATAACAAATTCCCCTAATCGAGAATAACAAAGTCCCCTCATCGAGTATAACAAAGGCCCCTTATCGAGTATAACAAATCCCCCTGATCGAGTATAGCAAAGTCCCCTGATCGAGTATATCAAAGTCCCCTCATCGAGTATAACAAAGCCCCCTGATCGAGTATAACAAAGTCCCCTGATAGAGTATAACAAAGCCCCCTCATCGAGTATAACAAAGTCCCCTGATAGAGATAACAAAGCCCCTTACTGAGTATAACAAAGTCACCTGACTATATAACAGGAGCCCCCCTGAACGAGTATACCAGTGATCCCTGACTGAGTATAACAAAGTCCACTGATCGAGTATAACAAAGCCCCCTGAACGAAAGTATAACAAACATCCCTGATCGAGGATAACAAAGTCCGCTGAACGAGTATAACAAAGTCCCCCTGATCGAGTATATTAAAGTCCCCTATCGAGCAATAAAGCCCCTTGATAGGAGTATAACAAAGCCCCCTGATCGAGTATAGCAAAGTCCCCAGATCGAGTATATCAAAGTCCCCTCATCGAGTATAACAAAGCCCCCTGATCGAGTATAACAAAGTCCCCTGATAGAGTATAACAAAGCCCCCTCATCGTGTATAACAAAGTCCCCTCATCAAGTATAACAAATTCCCCTAATCGAGAATAACAAAGTCCCCTCATCGAGTATAACAAAGCCCCCTGAACGAGTATAACAAAGATCCCTGGTCGAGAATAACAAAGTCCCCTGAACGAGTATAACAAAGTCCAATGAACGAGTATAACAAAGTCCCCTAATTGAGTATATTAAAGTCCGCTTATCGAGTATAACAAAGTCCCCCCATTAGAGTATAACAAAGCCCTCATCGAGTATAACAAAGTCACCTGACTGAGTATAACAAAGCCCCCTGAACGAAGTATAATAACAAAGATCCCTGATCGAGTATAACAAAGTCCCCTGATCGAGTGGTTAACAAAGGCCCCTGATCGAGTATAACAAAGATCCCTGATCGAGGATAACAAAGTCCGCTGAACGAGTATAACAAAGTCCCCTGATCGAATATATTAAAGTCCCCTTATCGAGTATAACAAAGGCCCCTCATAGAGTATAACAAAGCCCCCTCATCGAGTATAACAAACTCACCTGACCGAGTATAAAAAAGCCCCCACAACGAGTATAACAAAGGCCCCTGATCGATTATAACAAAGTCCCGTGATCGAGTACAACAAAGTCCCCTGATCGAGTACAACAAAGGCCCCTCATCGAGTTTAACAAAATCCCCTGATCGAGTATAACAAAGTCCCCTCATCAAGTATAACAAATTCCCCTAATCGAAAATAACGAAGTCCCCTCATCGAGTATAACAAAGGCCCCTTATCGAGTATAACAAAGCCCCCTGATCGAGTATAGCAAAGTCCCCTAATCGAGTATAACAAAGTCCCTTCATCGAGTATAACAAAGACCCCTTATCGAGTATAACAAAGCCCCCTGATCGAGTATAGCAAAGTCCCCTGATCGAGTATAACAAAGTTCTCTGATCAAGTATAACAAATTCCCCTAATCGAGAATAACAAAGTCCCCTCATCGAGTATAACAAACCACCCTTATTGAGTATAACAAAGCCCCCTGATCGAGTATAGCAAAGTCCCCTGATCGAGTATAACAAAGTCCCCTCATCGAGTATAACAAAGCCCCCTGATCGAGTATATTAAAGTCCCCTCATCGAGTATAAGAAAGTCTCCTGATCGAGTATAACAAAGTCTCCTAATCGAGTATAACAAAGTCACCTGAACGAATATAACAAAGCCCCCTGAACGAGTATAACAAAGATCCTTGATCGAGTATAACAAAGTCCCCTGATAGAGTATAACAAAGATCCCTGATCGAGTATATTAAAGTCCCCTGATCGAGTATAAGAAATTCCCCTGATCGAGTATAACAAAGTCCCCTCATCGAGTATAACAAAGTCACCAGAACTAGTATAACAAAGCCCCTAGGAAGCGCAACAAAGACCCTGATCCAGAGTGTAACAAAAGTCCTAATAAGTATAACAAGAACCTGATCGAGTATAACAAAGTCCCCTGATCGAGTATAACAAAGTCCCTGATGAGGAGTATAACAAAGAAACCCCCCTCATCGAGTATTAAAGTCCCCTGATCGAGTATAACAAAAGTCCGCAGTCTAGTATAACAAAGTCCCCTAATCCAAGTATAGCAAAGCCCCTGATCCGGTATAGCAAGCCCTGATCGAGTATAACCAAAAGGGCCCTGATCAGTATAACAAAATCCTGATCGAGTATAACAAGTCCTCTAATCAGCAGAGTATAACAAGGCCCTTATCGGCAGGTATAACAAGGCTGATCGGAAATTACAAAAAAGCCCTCATCGAGTACAACAAAGGCCCTAGTCGAGTATAACAAAGTCCCCTGATCAAGAATAACAAAGAACCCTGATCGAGTATAACAAAGTCCCCAGATCCAGTATAACAAAGTCATCTGATAGAGTAAAACAAAGGCCCCTAATCGAGTGTAACAAAGTCCCTGATAAAAGGGTATAACAAAGTCCACTGATCATGGTATAACAAAGCCCCTTGTTCGAGCATAACAAAGTCCCCTGATCGAGTATAACAAAGTCCCCTCATCAAGTATAACAAAGCCCCTCATCGAGTATAACAAAGTCCCCTTATCGAGTATAACAAAGTCCCCTAATCGAGTATAACAATAGCCCCTTATCGAGTAAAACATAGGCCCCTCATCGAGTACAACAAAGCACCCTGATCGAGTATAACAAAGACACCTGATCGAGTATAACAAAAACCCCTGATCGAGTATAACAAAGGCCCCTGATCGAGTATAACAAATTCCCCTGATCGAGTATAACAAATTCCCCTTATCGAGTATAACAAAGGCCCCTGATCGAGTATAACGAATTCCCCTGATCGAGTATAACAAAGTCCCCTGATGGAGTATAACAAATTCCCCTGATAGTGTATAACAAAGTTCCCTAATCGAGTATAACAAAGTCCCCTGATCGAGTATAACAAATTCCCCTGTTCGAGTATAAAGAAGTCCCCTGATCGAGTATAACAAAGGCCCCTCATCGAGTATAGCAAAGTCCCCTGATCGAGTATATTAAAGTCCCCTAATCGAGTATAACCAAGTCCACTAATCTGCCCTGATCAAGTATAACAAAGGCCCCTCATCGAGTACAACAAAGGCCCCTGATCGAGTATAACAAAGTCCCCTAATCAAGTATAACAATTCCCCCTTATCGAGTATAACAAAGTCTCCTGATCGAGTATAAAAAAGTCCCCTGATCGAGTATAACAAAGTTCCCTGATCGAGTATAACAAAGTCACCTGATGGAGTATAACAAAGTCCCCTGAACGAGTATAACAAAGTCCACTGATCGAGTATAACAAAGTCCACTGATCGAGTATAACAACGCCCCCTCATCGAAAATAACACATTCCCCTGATCGAGTGTAAGAAAGTCCCCTGATCGAGAATAACAAAGCCCCCCTGAACGAGTATAACAAAGATCCCTGATCGAGTATAACAAAGTCCCCTGATAGAGTATAACAAAGCCCCCTTATCGAGTATAACAAATTCCCCTGATCGAGTATAACATAGTCACCTGATCGAGTATAACAAAGCCCCCTGAACAGAGTATATAAAAGATCCTGATCCGGGTATAACAAAGAATCCCCTGATAGAGTATAACAAAACCCCCTTATCAGGTATAACAAAAGTCACCTGATCGAGAGTATAACAAAAGTCCCTGAACAGAGTATAACAAAGTCCCCTGATCGAGTATAACAATGTCCCTGATGGAGTATAATGGAATTCCCTGATCGAGTATAACAAAGTCTCCTGATAGAGTATAACAAAGATCCCTGATCGAGTATAACAAAGTCCCCTGATAGAGTATAACAAAGCCCCCTTATCGAGTATAACAAAGTCACCTGATCGAGTATAACAAAGTCCACTGAACGAGTATGACAAAGGCCCCTGATCGAGTATAAGAAAGTCTCCTCATCAAGTATAACAAAGACCCCTGATCGAGTATAACAAAGTCCCCTGATCGAGTATATTAAATTCCCTGATCGAGTATAACAAAGTCCACTCATCGAGTATAACAAAGGCCCCTGATCGAGTATAACAAAGATCCCTGATCGAGGATAACAAAGTCCGCTGAACGAGTATAACAAAGTCCCCTGATCGAGTATATTTAAGTCCCCATATCGAGTATAACAAAGGCCCCTCATAGAGTATAACAAAGCCCCCTCATCGAGTATAACAAACTCACCTGACCGAGTATAACAAAGCCCCCACAACGAGTATAACAAAGGCCCCTGATCGATTATAACAAAGTCCCGTGATCGAGTACAACAAAGGCCCCTGATCGAGTACAACAAAGGCCCCTCATCGAGTTTAACAAAATCCCCTGATCGAGTATCGAGTATAACAAAGTTCTCTGATCAAGTATAACAAATTCCCCTAATCGAGAATAACAAAGTCCCCTCATCGAGTATAAGAAATGCCCCTTATCGAGTATAACAAAGCCCCCTGACCGAGTATAGCAAAGTCCCGTGATCGAGTATAACAAAGTCCCCTCATCGAGTATAACAAAGCCCCCTGATCGAGTATATTAAAGTCCCCTCATCGAGTATAAGAAAGTCTCCTGCTCGAGTATAACAAAGTCCCCTAATCGAGTATAACAAAGTCACCTGAACGAATATAACAAAGCCCCCTGAACGAGTATAACAAAGATCCCTGATCGAGTATAACAAAGTCCCCTGATAGAGTATAACAAAAGATCCCTGATCGAGTATATTAAAGTCCCCTGATCGGTATAAGAAAGTCCCCTGATCGAGTATAATGTCCTCATCGAGTATAACAAAGTCACCTGAACTAGATAACAAAGCCCTCAATGAGTATAACAAAGATCCCTGATCGAGTATAACAAAGTCCCCTGATAGAGTATAACAAAGATCCCTGATCGAGTATAACAAAGTCCCCTGATCGAGTATAACAAAGTCCCCTGATAGAGTATAACAATGCCCCCTCATCGAGTATATTAAAGTCCCCTGATCGAGTATAACAAAGTCCACTGATCTAGTATAACAAAGTCCCCTGATCAAGTATAACAAAGCCCCCTGATCGAGTATAACAAAGCCCCTCATCGAGTATAACAAAGGGCCCTGATCGAGTATAACAAAGTCCCCTGATCGCGTATAACAAAGTCCTCTAATCGAGTATAACAAAGGCCCCTTATCGTGTATAACAAAGGCCCCTGATCGAGTACAAAAAAGCCCCCTCATCGAGTACAACAAAGGCCCATGGTCGACTATAACAAAGTCCCCTGATCAAGAATAACAGAGAACCCTGATCGAGTATAACAAAGTCCCCAGATCCAGTTTAACAAAGTCCCCTGATAGAGTAAAACAAAGGCCCCTCATCGAGTATAACAAAGGCCCCTGATCGAGTATAACAAATTCCCCTGATCGAGTATAACAAAGTCCCCTCATCGAGTATAGCAAAGTCCCCTGATCGAGTATAACAAGTCCCCTCATCGAGCATAACAGCTCCCCTGCCATCGAGTATAACAACGTCCCTCATTTGAGTATACCAAAGTCCCCTGATCGGTATAACACAGCTCCCCTTATCGAGTAAAAACATAGGCCCCTGATCGAGTACAACAAAGTTCTGATCGAGTATAACAAAGACCCCGGACGAGTATAACAAAGTCCCCTGATCGAGCATATAACAGCGTCTCTGATCGAGAGTAATAAATTCTTGATCGAGTATAACAGTCCCTCATCGAGTATATAACAAAGGCCCCCATCGAGTATAACGAATTGATCGAGTATAACAAAGTCCTGATGGAGTATAACAAATTCTGATAGTGGTATAACAAAGTTCCCTTAATCGAGTATAACAAAGTCCCCTGATCGAGTATAACAAATTCCCCTGATCGAGTATAACAAAGTCCCCTGATCGAGTATAACAAAGGCCCCTCATCGAGTATAGCAAAGTCCCCTGATCGAGAATATTAAAGTCCCCTAATCGAGTATAACTAAGTCCACTGATCTGCCCTGATCAAGTATAACAAAGGCCTCTCATCGAGTACAACAAAGGCCCCTGATCGAGTATAACAAAGTCCCCTGATCAAGTATAACAAATCCCCCTAATCGAGTATAACAAAGTCTCTTGATCGAGTATAAAAAAGTCCCCTAATCGAGTATAACAATGTCCCCTGATCGAGTATAACAAAGTCACCTGATGGAGTATAACAAAGTCCCCTGATCGAGTATAACAAAGTCCACTGATCGAGTATAACAAAGTCCACTGATCGAGTATAACAACGCCCCCTCATCGAAAATAACACATTCCCCTGATCGAGTGTAAGAAAGTCCCCTGATCGAGTATAACAAAGCCCCCCTGAACGAGTATAACAAAGTCCCCTGATAGAGTATAACAAAGCCCCCTTATCGAGTATAACAAAGTCCCCTGATCGAGTATAACATAGTCACCTGATCGAGTATAACAAAGCCCCCTTGAACGAGTATAACAAAGATCCCTGATCGAGTATAACAAAGTCCCATGATAGAGTATAACAAAGCCCCCTTATCGAGTATAACAAAGTCACCTGATCGAGTATAACAAAGTCCCCTGAACGAGTATAACAAAGTCCCCTGATCGAGTATAACAAAGTCGCCTGATGGAGTATATTAAATTCCCTGATCGAGTATAACAAAGTCCCTGATAGAGTATAACAAAGATCCCTGATCGAGTATAACAAAGTCCCCTGATAGAGTATAACAAAGCCCCCTTATCGAGTATAACAAAGTCACCTGATCGAGTATAACAAAGTCCACTGAACGAGTATGACAAAGGCCCCTGATCGAGTATAAGAAAGTCTCCTCATCAAGTATAACAAAGACCCCTGATCGAGTATAACAAAGTCCCCTGATCGAGTATATTAAATTCCCTGATCGAGTATAACAAAGTCCACTCATCGAGTATAACAAAGGCCCCTGATCGAGTATAACAAAGATCCCTGATCGAGGATAACAAAGTCTGCCAAACGAGTATAACAAAGTCCCCTGATCGAATATATTAAAGTCCCCTTATCGAGTATAACAAAGGCCCTCATAGCGTATAACAAAGCCCTCATCGAGTATAACAAACTCAATTTGACCGAGTATAACAAAGCTCCCACAACGAGTATAACAGCGCCCCTGATCGAGTATAACAAAGTCCCCTGATCGAGTAAAACAAATTCACCTGAACGAGTATAACAAAGCCCCCTGAACGAGTATAACAAAATTCCCTGATCGAGTATAACAAAGTCCCCTGATAGAGTATAACAAAGTTCCCTGATCGAGTAAGGCAATGTCCACTGATCTAGTATAAAAAAGTCCCCTGATCAAGTATAACAAAGCCCACTCATCGAGTATAACAAAGCCCCTCGATCGAGTATAACAAAGGGCCCTAATCAAGTATAACAAAGTCCCCTAATCGAGTATAACAAAGGCCCCTCATCGAGTATATAGCAGTCCCCTGATCGAGTATAACAAAGTCCCTTCATCGAGTATAAATAAAGACCCCTTATCGAGAGGCAACAAAGCCCTTCATCGAGTATAAAGTAAAGTCCCCTGGATCGAGTATAAACAAAGTTCCCTAATCAAGTATAACAAATTCTTAATCGAGAATAAAGTCCTCATCGAGTATATAACAAAGGCCCCTTATCGAGTATAACAAAGCCCCTGATCGAGTATAGCAAAAGTCCCCTGATCGAGTATAACAAAGTCCCTCATCGAGTATAACAAAGCCCCCTGATCGAGTATATTAAAGTCCCCTCATCGAGTATAAGAAAGTCTCCTGATCGAGTATAACAAAGTCCCCTAATCGAGTATAACAAAGTCACCTGAACGAATATAACAAAGCCCCCTGAACGAGTATATCAAAGATCCCTGATCGAGTATAACAAAGTCCCCTGATAGAGTATAACAAAGATCCCTGATCCAGTATATTAAAGTCCCCTGATCGAGTATAAGAAAGTCCCCTGATCGAGTATAATAAAGTCCCCTCATCGAGTATAACAAAGTCACCTGAACTAGTATAACAATGCCCCCTCAATGAGTATAACAAAGATCCCACATCGAGTATAACAAAGTCCCCTGATAGAGTATAACAAAGATCCCTGATCGAGTAAAACAAAGTCCCCTGATCGAGAATAACAAAGTCCCCTGATAGAGTATAACAAAGCCCCCTCATCGAGTATATTAAAGTCCCCTGATCGAGTATAACAAAGTCCACTGATCTAGTAAAACAAAGTCCCCTTATCAAGTATAACAAAGCCCCCTGATCGAGTATAACAAAGCCCCTGATCGAGTATAACAAAGGGCCCTGATCGAGTATAACAAAGTCCCCTGATCGAGTATAACAAAGTCCTCTAATCGAGTATAACAAAGGCCCCTTATCGAGTATAACAAAGTTCCCTGATCGAGTACAAAAAAGCCCCCTCATCGAGTACAACAAAGGCCCCTGGTCGAGTATAACAAAGTCCCCTGATCAAGAATAACAGAGAACCCTGATCGAGTATAACAAAGTCCCCAGATCCAGTTTAACAAAGTCCCCTGATAGAGTAAAACAAAGGCCCCTCATCGAGTATAACAAAGTCCCCTGATCGAGTATAACAAAGTCCACTGATCGAGTATAACAAAGCCCCTTGTTCGAGCATAACAAAGTCCCCTGATCGAGTATAACAAAGTCCCCTCATCAAGTATAACAAAGCCCCTCATCGAGTATAACAAAGTCCCCTTATCGAGTATACCAATGTCCCCTGATCGAGTATAACAATAGCCCCTTATCGAGTAAAACATAGGCCCCTGATCGAGTACAACAAAGCCCCCTGATCGAGTATAACAAAGACCCCTGATCGAGTATAACAAAGTCCCCTGATCGAGCATAACAAAGGCCCCTGATCGAGTATAACAAATTCCCCTGATCGAGTATAACAAAGTCCCCTGATGGAGTATAACAAAGGCCTCTGATCGAGTATAACGAATTCCCCTGATCGAGTATAACAAAGTCCCCTGATGGAGTATAACAAATTCCCCTGATAGTGTATAACAAAGTTCCCTAATCGAGTATAACAAAGTCCCCTGATCGAGTATAACAAATTCCCCTGATCGAGTATAACAAAGTCCCCTGATCCAGTATAACAAAGGCCCCTCATCGAGTATAGCAAAGTCCCCTGATCGAGTATATTAAAGTCCCCTAATCGAGTATAACTAAGTCCACTGATCTGCCCTGATCAAGTATTACAATGGCCCCTCATCGAGTACAACAAAGGCCCCTGATCGAGTATAACAAAGTCCCCTGATCAAGTATAACAAATCCCCCTAATCGCGTATAACAAAGTCCCCTGATCGAGTATAAACAAAGTCCCCTGATCGAGTATAACAAAGTCCACTGATCGAGTATAACAAAGTCCACTGATCGAGTATAACAAAGTCCCCTGATAGCGTATAACAAAGCCCCCTCATCGAGTATAACAAAGTCACCTGACCGAGTATAACAAAGCCAACTGAACGAGTATAACAAAGATCCCTGATCGAGTATAACAAAATCCCCTGATAAAGTATAACAAAGGCACCTGATCGAGTATAACAAAGGCCCCTGATCGAGTATAACAAAGTCCCGTGATCGAGTACAACAAAGGCCCCTGATCGAGTACAACAAAGGCACCCTCATCGAGTATAACAAAATCCACTAATCGAGTATAACAAAGTCACCTCATCAAGTATAACAAATTCCCCTAATCGAGAATAACAAAGTCCCCTCATCGAGTATAACAAAGGCCCCTTATCGAGTATAACTAAGCCCCCTGATCGAGTATAGCAAAGTCCCCTGATCGAGTATAACAAAGTCCCCTCATCGAGTATAACAAAGGCTCCTTATCGAGTATAACAAAGCCCCCTGATCGAGTAGAGCAAAGTCCCCTAATCGAGTATAACAAAGTCCCCTGATCAAGTATAACAAATTCCCCTAATCGAGAATAACAAAGTCCCCTCATCGAGTATAACAAAGGCCCCTTATCGAGTATAACAAAGCCCCCTGATCGAGTATAACAAAGTCCGCTGATCGAGAATATCAAAGTCCACTCATCGAGTATAACAAAGCCCCCTGATCGAGTATAACAAAGTCCCCTGATAGAGTATAACAAAGCCCCCTCATCGTGTATAACAAAGTCCCCTCATCAAGTATAACAAATTCCCCTAATCGAGAATAACAAAGTTCTCTCATCGAGTATAACAAAGCCCCCTGAACGAGTATAACAAAGATCCCTGATCGAGAATAACAAAGTCCCCTGAACGAGTATAACAAAGTCCAATGAACGAGTATAATAAAGTCCCCTGATCGAGTATATTAAAGTCCGCTTATGGAGTATAACAAAGTCCCCTGATAGAGTATAACAAAGCCCCCTCATCGAGTATAACAAAGTCACCTGACCGAGTATAACAAAGCCCCCTGAACGAGTATAACAAAGATCCCTGATCGAGTATAACAAAGTCCCCTGATCGAGTATAAAAAAGCCCCCAGAACGAGTATAACAACGATCCCTGATCGAGGATAACAAAGTCCGCTGAACGAGTATAACAAAGTCCCCTGATCGAGTATATTAAAGTCCCCTTATCGAGTATAACAAAGCCCCTGATAGAGTATAACAAAGCCCCCTCATCGAGTATAACAAACTCACCTGACCGAGTACAACAAAGGCCCCTCATCGAGTTTAACAAAATCCCCTGATCGAGTATATCAAAGTCCCCTCATCAAGTATAACAAATTCCCCTAAACGAAAATAACGAAGTCCCCTCATCGAGTATAACAAAGGCCCCTTATCGAGTATAACAAAGCCCCCTGATCGAGTATAGCAAAGTCCCCTGATCGAGTATAACAAAGTCCCTTCATCGAGTATAACAAAGACCCCTTATCTAGTATAACAAAGCCCCCTCATCGAGTATAGCAAAGTCCCCTGATCGAGTATAACAAAGTCCCTTCATCGAGTATAACAAAGACCCCTTATCGAGTATAACAAAGCCCCCTGATCGAGTATAGCAAAGTCCCCTGATTGAGTAAAACAAAGTTCTCTGATCAAGTATATCAAATTCCCCTAATCGAGAATAACAAAGTTCCCTCATCGAGTAAAACAAAGGCCCCTTATCGAGTATAACAAAGCCCCCTGATCGAGTATAGCAAAGTTCGCTCATCGAGTATAACAAAGTCCCCTCATCGAGTATAACAAAGCCCCCTGATCGAGTATATTAAAGTCCCCTCATCGAGTATAAGAAAGTCTCCTGATCGAGTATAACAAAGTCCCCTAATCGAGTATAACAAAGTCACCTGAACGAATATAACAAAGCCCCCTGAACGAGTATAACAAAGATCCCTGATCGAGTATAACAAAGTCCCCTGATAGAGTATAACAAAGATCCCTGATCGAGTATATTAAAGTCCCCTGATCGAGTATAAGAAAGTCCCCTGATCGAGTATAACAAAGTCCCCTCATCGAGTATAACAAAGTCACCTGAACTAGTATAACAATGCCCCCTCAATGAGTATAACAAAGATCCCACATCGAGTATAACAAAGTCCCCTGATAGAGTATAACAAAGATCCCTGATCGAGTAAAACAAAGTCCCCTGATCGAGAATAACAAAGTCCCCTGATAGAGTATAACAAAGCCCCCTCATCGAGTATATTAAAGTCCCCTGATCGAGTATAACAAAGTCCACTGATCTAGTAAAACAAAGTCCCCTTATCAAGTATAACAAAGCCCCCTGATCGAGTATAACAAAGCCCCTGATCGAGTATAACAAAGGGCCCTGATCGAGTATAACAAAGTCCCCTGATCGAGTATAACAAAGTCCTCTAATCGAGTATAAAAAAGGCCCCTTATCGAGTATAACAAAGGCCCCTGATCGAGTACAAAAAAGCCCCCTCATCGAGTACAACAAAGGCCCCTGGTCGAGTATAACAAAGTCCCCTGATCAAGAATAACAGAGAACCCTGATCGAGTATAACAAAGTCCCCTGATCAAGAATAACAGAGAACCCTGATCGAGTATAACAAAGTCCCCAGATCCAGTTTAACAAAGTCCCCTGATAGAGTAAAACAAAGGCCCCTCATCGAGTAGAACAAAGTCCCCTGATCGAGTATAACAAAGTCCACTGATCGAGTATAACAAAGCCCCTTGTTCGATCATAACAAAGTCCCCTGATCGAGTATAACAAAGTCCCCTCATCAAGTATAACAAAGCCCCTCATCGAGTATAACAAAGTCCCCTTATCGGTATGCAGAAGTCCTGATCGAGTATAGCAAAGACCCTGATCGAGGTATAACAAAGTCCCCTCATCGAGTATAACAAAGGCCCCTGATCGAGTATAACAAATTCCCCTGATCGAGTATAACAAAGTCCCCTGATCGAGTATAACAAAGGCCCCTGATCGAGTATAATGAATTCCCCTGATCGAATATAACAAAGTCCCCTGATGGAGTATAACAAATTAACCTGATAGTGTATAACAAAGTTCCCTAATCGAGTATAACAAAGTCCCCTGATCGAGTATAACAAATTCCCCTGATCGAGTATAACAAAGTCCCCTGATCGAGTATAACAAAGGCCCCTCATCGAGTATAGCAAATTCCCCTGATCGAGTATATTAAAGTCCCCTAATCGAGTATAACTAAGTCTACTGATGTGCCCTGATCAAGTATAACAAAGGCCCCTCATCGAGTACAACAAAGGCCCCTGATGGAGTATAACAAAGTCCCCTGATCAAGTATAACAAATCCCCCTAATCGAGTATAACAAAGTCCCCTGATCGAGTAAAACAAAGTCCACTGATCGAGTATAACAAAGTCCACTGATCGAGTATAACAAAGTCCACTCATCTAATATAACAAAGTCCCCTGATCAAGTATAACATAGCCCCCTGATCGAGTATAACAAAGTCCCCTCATCGAGTATAACAAAGGGCCCTGATCAAGTATAACAAAGTCCCATGATCGAGTATAACAAAGTCCCCTAATCGAGTATAACAACTGCCCCTTGTCGAGTATAACAAAGGCCCCTGATCGAGTACAACAAAGGCCCCTGGTCGAGTATAACAAATTCCCCTAATCAAGAATAACAAAGAAAACTGATCGAGTATAACAAAGTCCCCAGATCCAGTATAACAAAGTCCCATGATAGAGTAAAACAAAGGCCCCTCATCGAGTATAACAAAGTCCCCTGATAAAGTATAACAAAGTCCACTGATCCAGTATAACAAAGACCCTTGGTCGAGCATAACAAAGTCCCCTGATCGAGTATAACAAAGTCCCCTGATCAAGTATAACAAAGTCCCCTGGTCGAGTATAACAATGGCCCCTTATCGAGTATAACAATGGCCCCTGATCGAGTACAACAAAGCCCCCTGATCGAGTACAACAATGACCCCTGATCGAGTATAACAAAGTCCCTGATCGAGTATAACAAAGGTCTGATAGAGGTATAAAAGCCCCTCATCAGTATATTAAAGTCCCTGATCCAGGTATAACAAAGTCCACTGATCTAGTATAACAAAGTCCCCTGATCAAGTATAACAAAGCCCCCTGATCGAGTATAACAAAGCCCCTGACCGAGTATAACAAAGCCCCCTGAACGAGTATAACAAAGATCCATGATCGAGTATAACAAAGTCCCCTGATAAGTATAACAAAGCCCCCTGAACGAGTATAACAAAGATCCCTGATCGAGGATAACAAAGTCCGCTGAACGAGTATAACAAAGTCCCCTGATCGAGTATATTAAAGTCCCCTTATCGAGTATAACAAAGCCCCTGAAAGAGTATAACAAAGCCCCCTCATCGAGTATAACAAACTCACCTGACCGAGTATAACAAAGCCCCCTCAACGAGTATAACAAAGGCCCCTGATCGATTATAACAAAGTCCCGTGATCGAGTACAACAAAGGCCCCTGATCGAGTACAACAAAGGCGCCTCACCGAGTTTAACAAAATCCCCTGATCGAGTATAACAAAGTCTCCTCATCAAGTATAACAAATTCCCCTAATCGAAAATAACGAAGTCCCCTCATCGAGTATAACAAAGGCCCATTATCGAGTATAACAAAGCCCTGATCAGGTATAGCAATTCCTTATCGGTATGCAAAGTCGCCAGAGTCCAGGTATAACAATATGGCCCTTATCCAGGTAAAACATAGGCCCTGAACGGAAATTTAGCAAAGCCCCCTGATCAGTATAACAAAAGACCCTGATCAGCAGTATAACAAAGTCCCTGATCAGTATAAAGGCCCTGATCGAGTATAACAAATTCCCCTGATCGAGGTATAACAAAGTCCTGATCGGCGAGGCTAACAAAAGCCCTGATCCAGGTATAACGAATTCCCTGATCGAGTATAACAAAGTCCCCTGATGGAGTATAACAAATTCCCTGATAGTGTATAACAAAGTTCCCTAATCGAGTATAACAAAGTCCCCTGATCGAGTATAACAAATTCCCCTGATCGAGTATAACAAAGTCCCCTGATCGAGTATAACAAAGGCCCCTCATCGAGTATAGCAAAGTCCCCTGATCGAGTATATTAAAGTCCCCTAATCGAGTATAACTAAGTCCACTCATCTGCCCTGATCAAGTATAACATAGGCCCCTCATCGAGTACAACAAAGGCCCCTGGTCAGGTATAACAAAGTCCTGATCCAAGTATAACAACGTCCCCTGATCGAGTATAAGAAAGCCCCCTGAACGAGTATAACAAAGATCCCTGATCGAAGATAACAAATTCCCCTGAACGAGTATAACAAAGGGCCCTGATCGAGTATATTAAAGTATCCTTATCGAGTATAACAAAGTCCCCTGATAGCGTATAACAAAGCCCCCTCATCGAGAATAACAAAGTCACCTGACCGAGTATAACAAAGCCAACTGAACGAGTATAACAAAGATCCCTGATCGAGTATAACAAAATCCCCTGATTAGGTATAACAAAGGCCCCAGATCGAGTATAACAAAGGCCCCTGATCGAGTATAACAAAGTCTCGTGATCGAGTACATCAAAGGCCCCTGATCGAGTACAACAAAGGCCCCTCATCGAGTATAACAAAATCCACTGATCGAGTATAACAAAGGCACCTCATCATGTATAACAAATTCCCCTAATCGAGAATAACAGAGTCCCCTCATCGAGTATAACAAAGGCCCCTTATCGAGTATAACTAAGCCCCCTGATCGAGTATAGCAAAGTCACCTGATCGAGTATAACAAAGTCCCCTCATCGAGTATAACAGAGGCTCCTTATCGAGTATAACAAAGCCCCTGATCGAGTGATGAGAGCAAAAGTCCCTAATCGAGTATAACAAAGTCCCCTGATCCGTGCAGCGAAATTCCCTAATCGGAAATAACAAAGTCCCCTCATCGAGTATAACAAAGGCCCCTTATCGAGTATAACAAAGCCCCCTGATCGAGTATAACAAAGTCCGCTGATCGAGAATATCAAAGTCCACTCATCGAGTATAACAAAGCCCCCTGATCGAGTATAACAAAGTCCCCTGATAGAGTATAACAAAGCCCCCTCATCGTGTATAACAAAGTCCCCTCATCAAGTATAACAAATTCCCCTAATCGAGAATAACAAAGTTCTCTCATCGAGTATAACAAAGCCCCCTGAACGAGTATAACAAAGATCCCTGATCGAGAATAACAAAGTCCCCTGAACGAGTATAACAAAGTCCAATGAACGAGTATAATAAAGTCCCCTGATCGAGTATATTAAAGTCCGCTTATGGAGTATAACAAAGTCCCCTGATAGAGTATAACAAAGCCCCCTCATCGAGTATAACAAAGTCACCTGACCGAGTATAACAAAGCCCCCTGAACGAGTATAACAAAGATCCCTGATCGAGTATAACAAAGTCCCCTGATCGAGTATAAAAAAGCCCCCAGAACGAGTATAACAACGATCCCTGATCGAGGATAACAAAGTCCGCTGAACGAGTATAACAAAGTCCCCTGATCGAGTATATTAAAGTCCCCTTATCGAGTATAACAAAGCCCCTGATAGAGTATAACAAAGCCCCCTCATCGAGTATAACAAACTCACCTGACCGAGTATAACAAAGCCCCCTCAACGAGTATAACAAAGGCCCCTGATCGATTATAACAAAGTCCCCTCATCAAGTATAAATAAATTCTAAACGAAAACAATGAAGTCCTCATCGAGTATAACAAAGGCCCTTATCGAGTATAACAATGGAAGTTCTGATCGAGTATAGCAAAGTCCCTGATCGAGTATAACAAAGTCCTCATCGAGTATGGCAACAAAGACCCTTATCGAGTATACAAAGCCCCTCATCGAGTATAGCAAAGTCCCTGATCGAGTATATCAAAGTCCTTCCATCGAGTATAACAAAGACCCCTTATCGAGTATGTCAGTTCCCCTGATCGAGTATAGCAAAGTCCTCATCAAGTATAGGCACAAAGCCCTCATCGAGTATAACAAAGTCCCCTTTATCAGAGTATACCAAAGTCCCCTGATCGGAGTAGGTAAATAAAGACTCTGATCGAGTATAACAAAGTCCCCTGATCGAGTATAACAAAGGGTCCTGATCGAGTATAACAAATTCCCCTGATCGAGTATAACAACGTCCCCTGATCGAGTATAACAAAGGCCCTTGATCGAGTATAACGAATTCCCCTGATTGAGTATAACAAAGTCCCCTGATCGAGTATAACAAATTCCCCTGATAGTGTATAACAAAGTTCCCTAATCGAGTATAACAAAGTCCCCTGATCGAGTATAACAAATTCCCCTGATCGAGTTTAACAAAGTCCCCTGATCGAGTATAACAAAGGCCCCTCATCGAGTATAGCAAATTCCCCTGATCGAGTATATTAAAGTCCCCTAATCGAGTATAACTAAGTCTACTGATGTGCCCTGATCAAGTATAACAAAGGCCCCTCATCGAGTACAACATAGGCCCCTGATGGAGTATAACAAAGTCCCCTGATCAAGTATAACAAATCCCCCTAATCGAGTATAACAAAGTCCCCTGATCGAGTAAAACAAAGTCCACTGATCGAGTATAACAAAGTCCACTGATCGAGTATAACAAAGTCCACTCATCTAATATAACAAAGTCCCCTGATCAAGTATAACATAGCCCCCTGATCGAGTATAACAAAGTCCCCTCATCGAGTATAACAAAGGGCCCTGATCAAGTATAACAAAGTCCCATGATCGAGTATAACAAAGTCCCCTAATCGAGTATAACAACTGCCCCTTGTCGAGTATAACAAAGGCCCCTGATCGAGTACAACAAAGGCCCCTGGTCGAGTATAACAAAGTCCCCTAATCAAGAATAACAAAGAAAACTGATCGAGTATAACAAAGTCCCCAGATCCAGTATAACAAAGTCCCATGATAGAGTAAAACAAAGGCCCCTCATCGAGTATAACAAAGTCCCCTGATAAAGTATAACAAAGTCCACTGATCCAGTATAACAAAGACCCTTGGTCGAGCATAACAAAGTCCCCTGATCGAGTATAACAAAGTCCCCTGATCAAGTATAACAAAGTCCCCTGGTCGAGTATAACAATGGCCCCTTATCGAGTATAACAATGGCCCCTGATCGAGTACAACAAAGCCCCCTGATCGAGTACAACAATGACCCCTGATCGAGTATAACAAAGTCGCCTAATCGAGTATAACAAAGGCTCCTCATCGAATATAACAAAGGCCCCAAATCGAGTATAACAAAGTCCCCTGATCGAGTATATCAAAGTCCCGATCGAATATAACAAAGCCCCCTCATCGAGTATAACAAAGTCACCTGACCGAGTATAACAAAGCCCCCTGAACGAGTATAACAAAGATCCCTGATCGAATATAACAAAGTCCCCTGATCGAGTATAAAAAAGCCCCCAGAACGAGTATAACAAAGATCCCTGATCGAGGATAACAAAGTCCGCTGAACGAGTACAACAAAGTCCCCTCATCGAGTATATTAAAGTCCCCTTATTGAGTATAACAAAGCCCCTGATAGAGTATAACAAAGCCCCCTCATCGAGTATAACAAACTCACCTGACCGAGTATAACAAAGCCCCCTCAACGAGTATAACAAAGGCCCCTGATCGATTATAACAAAGTCCCGTGAACGAGTACAACAAAGGCCCCTGATCGAGTACAACAAAGGCCCCTCATCGAGTTTAACAAAATCCCCTGATCGAGTATCACAAAGTCCTCTCATCAAGTATAACAAATTCCCCTAAACGAAAATAACGAAGTCCCCTCATCGAGTATAACAAAGGCCCCTTATCGAGTATAACAAAGCCCCTGATCGAGTATAGCAAAGTCCGCTGATCGAGTATAACAAAGTCCCTTCATCGAGTATAACAAAGACCCCTTTTCGAGTATAACAAAGCCCCCTCATCGAGTATAGCAAAGTCCCCTGATCGAGTATAACAAAGTCCCTTCATCGAGTATAGTCAGTGTCCCTTTGATCGAGTATAACAAAGGCCCCTGATCGAGTATAACAAAGTCCCCTGATCGAGTATAACAAAGTCCCCTGATAGAGTATAACAAAGCCCCCTCATCGAGTATATTAAAGTCCCCTGATCGAGTATAACAAAGTCCCCTCATCAAGTATAACAAAGCCCCTCATCGAGTATAACAAAGTCCCCTTATCGAGTATACCAAAGTCCCTTGATCGAGTATAACAATAGCCCCTTATCGAGTAAAACATAGGCCCCTGATCGAGTACAACAAAGCCCCCTGATCGAGTATAACAAAGACCCCTGATCGAGTATAACAAAGTCCCCTGATCGAGTATAACAAATGCCCCTGATCCAGTATAACAAATTCCCCTCATCGAGTATAACAAAGTCCCCTGATCGAGTATAACAAAGGCCCCTGATCGAGTATAACGAATTCCCCTGATCGAGTATAACAAAGTCCCCTGATGGAGTATAACAAATTCCCCTGATAGTGTATAACAAAGTTCCCTAATCGAGTATAACAAAGTCCCCTGATCGAGTATAACAGATTCCCCTGATCGAGTATAACAAAGTCCCCTGATCGAGTATAACAAAGGCCCCTCATCGAGTATAGCAAATTCCCCTGATGGAGTATATTAAAGTCCCCTAATCGAGTATAACTAAGTCTACTGATCTGCCCTGATCAAGTATAACAAAGGCCCCTCATCGAGTACAACAAAGGCCCCTGATCGAGTATAACAAAGTCCCCTGATCAAGTATAACAAATCCCCCTAATCGAGAATAACAAAGTCCCCTGATCGAGTATAACAAAGTCACCTGATGGAGTATAACAAAGTCCCCTGATCGAGTATAACAAAGTCCACTGATCGAGTATAACAAAGTCCACTGATCGAGTATAACAAAGTCCCCTGATAGCGTATAACAAAGCCCCCTCATCGAGTATAACAAAGTCACCTGACCGAGTATAACAAAGCCAACTGAACGACTATAACAAAGATCCCTGATCGAGTATAACAAAATCCCCTGATAAAGTATAACAAAGGCACCTGATCGAGTATAACAAAGGCCCCTCATCGAGTATAACAAAGTCCCGTGATCGAGTACAACAAAGGCCCCTGATCGAGTACAACAAAGGCACCCTCATCGAGTATAACAAAATCCACTAATCGAGTATAACAAAGTCACCTCATCAAGTATAACAAATTCCCCTAATCGAGAATAACAAAGTCCCCTCATCGAGTATAACAAAGGCCCCTTATCGAGTATAACTAAGCCCCCTGATCGAGTATAGCAAAGTCCCCTGATCGAGTATAACAAAGTCCCCTCATCGAGTATAACAAAGGCTCCTTATCGAGTATAACAAAGCCCCCTGATCGAGTAGAGCAAAGTCCCCTAATCGAGTATAACAAAGTCCCCTGATCAAGTATAACAAATTCCCCTAATCGAGAATAACAAAGTCCCCTCATCGAGTATAACAAAGGCCCCTTATCGAGTATAACAAAGCCCCCTGATCGAGTATAACAAAGTCCGCTGATCGAGAATATCAAAGTCCACTCATCGAGTATAACAAAGCCCCCTGATCGAGTATAACAAAGTCCCCTGATAGAGTATAACAAAGCCCCCTCATCGTGTATAACAAAGTCCCCTCATCAAGTATAACAAATTCCCCTAATCGAGAATAACAAAGTCTCTCATCGAGTATAACAAAGCCCCCTGAACGAGTATAACAAAGATCCCTGATCGAGAATAACAAAGTCCCCTGAACGAGTATAACAAAGTCCAATGAACGAGTATAATAAAGTCCCCTGATCGAGTATATTAAAGTCCGCTTATGGAGTATAACAAAGTCCCCTGATAGAGTATAACAAAGCCCCCTCATCGAGTATAACAAAGTCACCTGACCGAGTATAACAAAGCCCCCTGAACGAGTATAACAAAGATCCCTGATCGAGTATAACAAAGTCCCCTGATCGAGTATAACAAAGCCCCCTGAACGAGTATAACAAAGATCCCTGATCGAGGATAACAAAGTCCGCTGAACGAGTATAACAAAGTCCCCTGATCGAGTATATTAAAGTCCCCTTATCGAGTATAACAAAGCCCCTGATAGAGTATAACAAAGCCCCCTCATCGAGTATAACAAACTCACCTGACCGAGTACAACAAAGGCCCCTCATCGAGTTTAACAAAATCCCCTGATCGAGTATATCAAAGTCCCCTCATCAAGTATAACAAATTCCCCTAAACGAAAATAACGAAGTCCCCTCATCGAGTATAACAAAGGCCCCTTATCGAGTATAACAAAGCCCCCTGATCGAGTATAGCAAAGTCCCCTGATCGAGTATAACAAAGTCCCTTCATCGAGTATAACAAAGACCCCTTATCGAGTATAACAAAGCCCCCTCATCGAGTATAGCAAAGTCCCCTGATCGAGTATAACAAAGTCCCTTCATCGAGTATAACAAAGACCCCTTATCGAGTATAACAAAGCCCCCTGATCGAGTATAGCAAAGTCCCCTGATTGAGTATAACAAAGTTCTCTGATCAAGTATATCAAATTCCCCTAATCGAGAATAACAAAGTTCCCTCATCGAGTAAAACAAAGGCCCCTTATCGAGTATAACAAAGCCCCCTGATCGAGTATAGCAAAGTTCCCTCATCGAGTATAACAAAGTCCCCTCATCGAGTATAACAAAGCCCCCTGATCGAGTATATTAAAGTCCCCTCATCGAGTATAAGAAAGTCTCCTGATCGAGTATAACAAAGTCCCCTAATCGAGTATAACAAAGTCACCTGAACGAATATAACAAAGCCCCCTGAACGAGTATAACAAAGATCCCTGATCGAGTATAACAAAGTCCCCTGATAGAGTATAACAAAGATCCCTGATCGAGTATATTAAAGTCCCCTGATCGAGTATAAGAAAGTCCCCTGATCGAGTATAACAAAGTCCCCTCATCGAGTATAACAAAGTCACCTGAACTAGTATAACAATGCCCCCTCAATGAGTATAACAAAGATCCCTGATCGAGTATAACAAAGTCCCCTGATAGAGTATAACAAAGATCCCTGATCGAGTATAACAAAGTCCCCTGATCGAGTATAACAAAGTCCCCTGATAGAGTATAACAAAGCCCCCTCATCGAGTATATTAAAGTCCCCTAATCGAGTATAACAAAGTCCACTGATCTAGTATAACAAAGTCCCCTGATCAAGTATAACAAAGCCCCCTGATCGAGTATAACAAAGCCCCTGATCGAGTAAAACAAAGGGCCCTGATCGAGTATAACAAAGTCCCCTGATCGAGTATAACAAAGTCCTCTAATCGAGTATAAAAAAGGCCCCTTATCGAGTATAACAAAGGCCCCTGATCGAGTACAAAAAAGCCCCCTCATCGAGTACAACAAAGGCCCCTGGTCGAGTATAACAAAGTCCCCTGATCAAGAATAACAGAGAACCCTGATCGAGTATAACAAAGTCCCCAGATCCAGTTTAACAAAGTCCCCTGATAGAGTAAAACAAAGGCCCCTCATCGAGTATAACAAAGTCCCCTGATCGAGTATAACAAAGTCCACTGATCGAGTATAACAAAGCCCCTTGTTCGATCATAACAAAGTCCCCTGATCGAGTATAACAAAATCCCCTCATCAAGTATAACAAAGCCCCTCATCGAGTATAACAAAGTCCCCTTATCGAGTATACCAAAGTCCCCTGATCGAGTATAACAAAGACCCCTGATCGAGTATAAACAAAGTCCCTGATCGAGTATAACAAAGGTCTCCTGATCGAGTATATCAAATTTCTGATCGAGTATATAACAAAGTCCCTGATCGAGTATAAACAGCTAATCGATTATAACGAATTTCTGATCGAGTATAACAAAGTCCCCTGATGGAGTATAACAAATTCTGATAGTGTATAAAAGTTCCCTAATCGAGAGTAACAAAGTCCCTGATCGAGTATAACAAATTCTGATCGAGTATAACAAAGTCCCCTGATCGAGTATAACAAAGGCCCCCTCATCGAGTATAGCAAATTCCCCTGATCGAGTATATTAAAGTCCCCTAATCGAGTATAACTAAGTCTACTGATCTGCCCTGATCAAGTATAACAAAGGCCCCTCATCGAGTACAACAAAGGCCCCTGATGGAGTATAACAAAGTCCCCTGATCAAGTATAACAAATCCCCCTAATCGAGTATAACAAAGTCCCCTGATCGAGTAAAACAAAGTCCACTGATCGAGTATAACAAAGTCCACTGATCGAGTATAACAAAGTCCACTCATCTAATATAACAAAGTCCCCTGATCAAGTATAACATAGCCCCCTGATCGAGTATAACAAAGTCCCCTCATCGAGTATAACAAAGGGCCCTGATCAAGTATAACAAAGTCCCATGATCGAGTATAACAAAGTCCCCTAATCGAGTATAACAACTGCCCCTTGTCGAGTATAACAAAGGCCCCTGATCGAGTACAACAAAGGCCCCTGGTCGAGTATAACAAAGTCCCCTAATCAAGAATAACAAAGAAAACTGATCGAGTATAACAAAGTCCCCAGATCCAGTATAACAAAGTCCCATGATAGAGTAAAACAAAGGCCCCTCATCGAGTATAACAAAGTCCCCTGATAAAGTATAACAAAGTCCACTGATCCAGTATAACAAAGACCCTTGGTCGAGCATAACAAAGTCCCCTGATCGAGTATAACAAAGTCCCCTGATCAAGTATAACAAAGCCCCTCATCGAGTATAACAAAGTCCCCTTATCGAGTATAACAAAGTCCTCTGATCGAGTATAACAATGGTCCTTTATCGAGTATAACAATGGCCCCTGATCGAGTACAACAAAGCCCCCTGATCGAGTACAACAATGACCCCTGATCGAGTATAACAAAGTCGCCTGATCGAGTATAACAAAGGCTCCTCATCGAATATAACAAAGGCCCCTGATCAAGTATAACAAAGTCCCCTGATCGAGTATATCAAAGTCCAGATCGAATATAACAAAGGCCCCTGATCGAGTATAACAAAGTCCCCAGATTGAGTATAACAAAGTCCTCCGATCGAGTATAACAAAGGCCCCTGATCGAGTATATCAAAGTCCCCTGGTTGTGTATAACAAAGTCGCCTGATCGAGTATAACAAAGTCCACTGATCTGCCCTCATCAACTATAACAAAGTCCCCTAATTGAGTATAACAAAGTCCCCTGATCGAGTATAACAAAGTCCCCTGAAAGAGTATAACAAATTCCCCTGATCGAGTATAAAAAAGTCCCCTCATCGAGTATAACAAAGCCCCTCATCGAAAATAACAAAATCCCCTGATCGAGTATAACAAAGTCCCATGATCAAGTATTATAAATTCCCCAAATCGAGAATAACAAAGTCCCCTCATCGAGTATAACAAAGGCCCCTTATCGAGTATAACAAAGCCCCATGATCGAGTATAGCAAAGTCCCCTGATCGAGTATATTAAAGTCCCCTGATCGAGTATAACAAATTCCACTGATCGAGTATAAAAAGTCCCCTCATCGAGTATAAGAAAGTCTCCTGATCGAGTATAACAAAGTCCCCTGATCGAGTATAACAAAGACAACAGAACGAGTATAACAAAGCCCCCTGAACGAGTATAACAAAGTTCCCTGATCGAGTATAAAAAAGTCCCCTGATGGAGTATAACAAATTCCCCTGATAGTGTATAACAAAGTTCCCTAATCGAGTATAACAAAGTCCCCTGATCGAGTATAACAAAGGCCCCTCATCGAGTATAGCAAAGTCCCCTGATCGAGTATATTAAAGTCCCCTAATCGAATATAACTAAGTCCACTGATCTGCCCTGATCAAGTATAACAAAGGCCCCTCATCGAGTACAACAAAGGCCCCTGATCGAGTATAACAAAGTCCCCTGATCAAGTATAACAAATCCCCCTAATCGAGTATAACAAAGTCCCCTGATCGAGTATAACAAAGTCACCTGATGGAGTATAACAAAGTCCCCTGATCGAGTATAACAAAGTCCACTGATCGAGTATAACAAAGTCCATTGATCGAGTATAACAAAGTCCACTCATCTAATATAACAAAGTCCCCTGACCAAGTATAACAAAGCCCCCTGATCGAGTATAACAAAGTCCCATCATCGAGTATAACAAAGGGCCCTGATCAAGTATAACAAAGTCCCATGATCGAGTATAACAAAGTCCCCTAATCGAGTATAACAACTGCCCCTTATCGAGTATAACAAAGGCCCCTGATCGAGTACAACAAAGGCCCCTGGTCGAGTATAACAAAGTCCCCTGATCAAGAATAACAAAGAAAACTGATCGAGTATAACAAAGTACCCAGATCCAGTTTAACAAAGTCCCCTGATAGAGTAAAACAAAGGCCCCTCATCGAGTATAACAAAGTCCCCTGATGCAGTATAACAAAGTCCACTGATCGAGTATAACAAAGCCCCTTGATCGAGCATAACAAAGTCCCCTGATCGAGTATAACAAAGTCCCCTGTTCAGGTATAACAAAGCCCCTCATCGAGTATAACAAAGTCCCCTTATCGAGTATAACAAAGTCCCTGATGGAGTATAACAATGGCCCCTTATCGAGTATAACAAAGGCCCCTGATCGAGTACAACAAAGCCCCCTGATCGAGTACAACAAAGACCCCTGATCGAGTATAACAAAGTCCCCTCATCAAGTATAACAAAGGCTCCTCATCGAATATAACAAAGGCCACTAATCGAGTTAACAAAGTCCCCTGATCAAGCATAACAAAGTCCCCGATCGAGTATTACAAAGGCCACTGATCGAGTATAACAAAGTCCCCAGATTGAGTATAACAAAGTCCCCTGATCGAGTATAAGAAAGGCCCCTGATCGAGTATAACAAAAGGCCCCTCATCGAGTATAGCAAAGTCCCCTGATCGAGTATATTAAAGTCCCCTGATCGAGTATAACAAAGTCCACTGATGTACCCTGATCATGTACAACAAATTCCCCTGAACGAGTATAACAAAGGCCCCTCATCAAGCATGGCAAAGTCCCCTGATCGAGTATAACAAAGTCCCCTGATCGCGTATAAGAAAGTCCCCTGATCGAGTATAGCAAAGTTCCCTAATCGAGTATAACAAAGTCCCCTGATCGAGTATAACAAAGTCCCCTGATCGAGTATAACAAATTCCCCGACTCGAGTATAACAAAAGTCCCTTATCGAGTATAACAAAAGTCCCTTATCGAGTATAACAAAGGCCCCTCATCGAGTACAACAAAGGCCCCTGATCAAGTATAACAAAGCCCCCTAATCGAGTATAACAAAGTCCCCTCATCGAGTATAACAAAGTCACCTGATCGAGTATAACAAAGTCCCCAAATCGAGTGTAACAAACTCCACTGATCGAGTATAATAAAGTCCACTGATCGAGTATAACAACGCCCCCTCATCGAAAATAACAAATTCCCCTGATCGAGTGTAAGAAAGTCCCCTCATCGAGTATAACAAAGGCCCCTCATCGAGAATAGCAAATTCCCCTGATCGAGTATATTAAATTCCCTGATCGAGTATAACAAAGTCCACTCATCCAGTATAACAAAGTCCCTTGATTGAGAATAAGAAAGTCTCCTGATGGCGTATAACAAAGTCCCCTGATAGAGTATAACAAAGACCCCTGATCGAGTATAACAAAGTCCCCTCATCGAGTATATTAAAGCCCCCTTATCAAGTATAACAAAGTCCACTGATCGACTATAACAAAGTCCCCTGATTAAGTATAACAAAGTCCCCTCATCGAGTATAACAAAGCCGCCTCATCGAGTATAACAAAAGCCCCTGATCAAGTATAACAAAGTCCCCCGATCGAGTATAACAAAGTCCCCTGATCGAGTATAACAAAGTCCCCTGATCGAGTATAACAAGGTCCCCTGATCGAGCAAAACAAAGTCCACTGATCGGGTATAACAAAGTCCCCTGATCGAGTATAAGAAAGTCCCCTAATCGAGTATAACAAAGCCCCTTGATCGAGTAAAACAAAGTCCACTGATCGGGCATAACAAAGTCCCCTGATCGAGTATAACAAAGTCCCCTAATCGAGTATAACAAAGCCCCTTGATCGAAAATAACAAATTCCCCTGATCGAGTGTAAGGAAGTCCCCTGATCGAGTATAACAATGCCCCCTGAACGAGTATAACAAAGATCCCTGATCGAGTATAACAAAGTCCCCTGATAGAGTAAAACAAAGCCCCCTCATCGTGTATAACAAAGTCACCTGACCGAGTATAACAAAGCCCCCTCAACGAGTATAACAAAGATCCCTGATCGAGTATAACAAAGTCCCCTGAACGAGTATAACAAAGTCCCCTGAACGAGTATAACAAAGTCCCCTGATCGAGTATATTAAAGTCCCCTTATCGAGTATAACAAAGTCCACTGATAGAGTATAACAAAGCCGCCTCATCGAGTATAACAAAGTCACCTGACCGAGTATAACAAAGCCCCCTGAACGAGTATAACAAAGATCCCTAATCGAGTATAACAAAGTCCCCTGATAGAGTATAACAAAGCCCCCTCATCGAGTATAACAAACTCACCTGACCGAGTATAACAAAGCCCCCTGAACGAGTATAACAAAGATCCCTAATCGAGTATAACAAAGTCCCCTAATCGAGTATATTAAAGTCCCCTTATCGAGTATAACAAAGTCCCCTAATAGAGTATAACAAAGCCCCCTGAACGAGTATACCAAAGATCCCTGATCGAGGATAACAAAGTCCCCTCAACGAGTATAACAAAGTCCCCTGATCGAGTATAACAAAGTCCACTGATCTAGTATAACAAAGTCCCCTCATTAAGTATAACAAATTCCCCTAATCGAGAATAACAAAGTCCCCTCATCGAGTATAACAAAAGCCCCTTATCGAGTATAACAAAGCCCCCTGATCGAGTATAGCAAAGTCCCCTGATCGAGTATAACAAAGTCCCCTGATCAAGTATAACAAATTCCCCTAATCGAGAATAACAAATTCCCCTCATCGAGTATAACAAAGGCCCCTTATCGAGTATAACAAAGCCCCGTGATCGAGTATAGCAAAGTCCCCTGATCGAGTATAACAAAGTCCCCTCATCGAGTATAACAAAGGCCCCATATCGAGTATAACAAAGCCCCCTCATCGAGTATAGCAAAGTCCCCTGATCGAGTATAACAAAGTCCCCTAATCAAGTATAACAAATTCCCCTAATCGAGAATAACAAAGTCCCCTCATCGAGTATAACAAAGGCCCCTTATCGAGTATAACAAAGCCCCCTGATCGAGTATAGACAAATTACCCTGATCGAGTATAACAAAGTCCCCTCATCGAGTATAACAAAGCCCCCTCATCGAGTATATTAAAGTCCCCTCATCGAGTATAACAAAGTCCCCCCATCGAGTATAACAAAGCCCCCTGATCGAGTATAACAAAGTCCCCTGATCGAGTATAACAAAGTCACCTGAACGAGTATAACAAAGCCCCCGGAACGAGTATAACAAAGATCCCTGATCGAGTATAACAAAGTCCCCTGATAGAGTATAACAAAGATCCCTTATCGAGTATGACAAAGTCCCCTGATAGAGTATAACAAAGCCCCCTCATCGAGTATATTAAAGTCCCCTGATAGAGTATAACAAAGTCCCCTGATCGAGTATAACAAAGTCCTCTGATCGGGTATAGCAAATTCCCCTGATCGAGTATATTAAATTCCCTGATCGAGTATAACAAAGCCCACTCATCGAGTATAACAAAGTCCTCTGATTGAGAATAAGAAAGTCTCCTGATCGCGTATAACAACGTCCCCTGATCGAGTATAACAAAGCCCCCTGAACGAGTATTACAAAGATCCCTGATCGAAGATAACAAATTCCCCTGAACGAGTATAACAAAGGGCCCTGATCGAGTATATTAAAGTCCCCTTATCGAGTATAACAAAGTCCCCTGATAGCGTATAACAAAGCCCCCTCATCGAGAATAACAAAGTCACCTGACCGAGTATAACAAAGCCAACTGAACGAGTATAACAAAGATCCCTGATCGAGTATAACAAAATCCCCTGATTAGGTATAACAAAGGCCCCAGATCGAGTATAACAAAGGCCCCTGATCGAGTATAACAAAGTCTCGTGATCGAGTACATCAAAGGCCCCTGATCGAGTACAACAAAGGCCCCTCATCGAGTATAACAAAATCCACTGATCGAGTATAACAAAGGCACCTCATCAAGTATAACAAATTCCCCTAATCGAGAATAACAAAGTCCCCTCATCGAGTATAACAAAGGCCCCTTATCGAGTGTAACTATGCCCCCTGATCGAGTATAGCAAAGTCCCCTGATCGAGTATAACAAAGTCCCCTCATCGAGTATAACAGAGGCTCCTTATCGAGTATAACAAAGCCCCCTGATCGAGTAGAGCAAAGTCCCCTGATCGAGTATAACAAAGTCCCCTGATCAAGTATAACAAATTCCCCTAATCGAGAATAACAAAGTCCCCTCATCGAGTATAACAAAGGCCCCTTATCGAGTATAACAAAGCCCCCTGAGTATAGCAAAGAATCGAGTATATCAAAGTCCCCTCATCGAGTATAACAAAGCCCCCTGATCGAGTATAACAAAGTCCCCTATAGAGTATAACAAAACCCCTCATCGTGTATAACAAAGTCCCTCATCAAGTATAACAAATTCTAATCGAGAATAACAAAGTCCCCTCATCGAGTATAACAAAGCCCCCTGAACGAGTATAACAAAGATCCCTGATCGAGAATAACAAAGTCCCCTGAACGAGTATAACAAAGTCCAATGAACGAGTATAACAAAGTCCCCTGATTGAGTATATTAAAGTCCGCTTATCGAGTATAACAAAGTCCCCTGATAGAGTATAACAAAGCCCCCTCATCGAGTATAACAAACTCACCTGACCGAGTATAACAAAGCCCCCTGAACGAGTATAACAAAGATCCCTGATCGAGTATAACAAAGTCCCCTGATCGAGTATAACAAAGCCCCCTGATCGAGGATAACAAAGTCCGCTGAACGAGTATAACAAAGTCCCTTGATCGAGTATATTAAAGTCCCCTTATCGAGTATAACAAAGCCCCTGATAGAGTATAACAAAGCCCCCTCAACGAGTATAACAAACTCACCTTACCGAGTATAACAAAGCCCCCTCAACGAGTGTAACAAAGGCCCCTAATCGATTATAACAAAGTCCCGTGATCGAGTACAACAAAGGCCCCTGATCGAGTACAACAAAGGCCCCTCATCGAGTTTAACAAAATCCCCTGATCGAGTATAACAAAGTCCCCTCATCAAGTATAACAAATTCCCCTAATCGAAAATAACGAAGTCCCCTCATCGAGTATAACAAAGGCCCCTTATCGAGAATAACAAAGCCCCCTGATCGAGTATAGCAAAGTCCCCTGATCGAGTATAACAAAGTCCCTTCATCGAGTATAACAAAGGCCCCTTATCGAGTATAACAAAGCCCCCTGATCGAGTATAGACAAAGTTCCCTTATCAAGTATAACAAAGCCCCTCATCGAGTATATATTAAAGTCCCTCTATAGTATAACAAAGTCCCCTCATCGAGTATAACA
Source organism: Homarus americanus (assembly GCF_018991925.1). Classification (NCBI taxonomy): domain Eukaryota; kingdom Metazoa; phylum Arthropoda; class Malacostraca; order Decapoda; family Nephropidae; genus Homarus; species Homarus americanus. The sequence goes on from NW_024733274.1 coordinate 33,114, forward strand.
AAGCCCCCTGATCGAGTATAACAAAGTCCCCTGATCGAGTATAACAAAGTCACCTGAACGAGTATAATAAAGCCCCCTGAACGAGTATAACAAAGATCCCTGATCGAGTATAACAAAGTCCCCTGATAGAGTATAACAAAGATTCCTTATCGAGTATAACAAAGTCCCCTGATAGAGTATAACAAAGCCCCCTCATCGAGTATATTAAAGTCCCCTGATAGAGTATAACAAAGTCCCCTGATCGAGTATAACAAAGTCCCCTGATCGGGTATAGGAAATTCCCCTGATCGAGTATATTAAATTCCCTGATCGAGTATAACAAAGCCCACTCATCGAGTATAACAAAGTCCTCTGATTGAGAATAAGAAAGTCTCCTGATCGCGTATAACAACGTCCCCTGATCGAGTATAACAAAGCCCCCTGAACGAGTATTACAAAGATCCCTGATCGAAGATAACAAATTCCCCTGAACGAGTATAACAAAGGGCCCTGATCGAGTATATTAAAGTCCCCTTATCGAGTATAACAAAGTCCCCTGATAGCGTATAACAAAGCCCCCTCATCGAGTATAACAAAGTCACCTGACCGAGTATAACAAAGCCAACTGAACGAGTATAACAAAGATCCCTGATCGAGTATAACAAAATCCCCTAATAAAGTATAACAAAGGCCCCTGATCGAGTATAACAAAGGCCCCTGATCGAGTATAACAAAGGCCCCTGATCGAGTATAACAAAGTCTCGTGATCGAGTACATCAAAGGCCCCTGATCGAGTACAACAAAGGCCCCTCATCAAGTATAACAAAATCCACTGATCGAGTATAACAAAGGCACCTCATCAAGTATAACAAATTCCCCTAATCGAGAATAACAAAGTCCCCTCATCGAGTATAACAAAGGCCCCTTATCGAGTATAACTAAGCCCCCTGATCGAGAATAGCAAAGTCCCCTGATCGAGTATAACAAAGTCCCCTCATCGAGTATAACAAAGGCTCCTTATCGAGTATAACAAAGCCCCCTGATCGAGTAGA
>NW_024733275.1:0-15834 GCF_018991925.1 Homarus americanus
TCACACCCGGGTCTGTCACTGAAAGGTTCGGCCCTCACAACCGGTCATGGCACAGATAGGTGCTCGGCCCTCAGTTCATAGCTCTGTCAGGTGCCGGCCTCCCACGTTTCATGGCACTTAAGGGGTGCCCGGCCTCACACCCGGCTCATGGCACTGAAGGGTGCCCGTCCCTCACCCAGGGTCATATCACTGAAAAAATGCCCGGCCCTCACACGGGTCATGTCACTGAGGGGTGCCCGGCCCTCACCCCCTATTCATGGCACTGAAGGGTTGGCCCTCACCCCGGTTCACAGCACTGTAGGGGTGCCTGGCCTTCACACCCCGTTTCATCGCACTGAATGGGTGCCCGGCCCTCACACCCCGTTTTCATGACACTGAGGGTGTCCCTCACCCCTGGGTCATGGCACTGAGATGGGTGCGGCCCTCACACCCCGGTCATGGCTCTGTCGGGGTGCCCGGGCCTCCACCCCGTTTTTGACACTGAAGGGGTGTCCGCCCTGACGCCCTGGGTCATGTCACTGAAGGGGCCAGCCTCACACCCGGGTCATGGCACTGAAGCGGTGCCCGGCCGTCACACCCTGACCATGGCACTGAAGGTATGCCGCCTCACACCCCTGGTCATAGAGCTAAACAGGTGCCCGGCCCCTCACCCCGGGTCATGGCACTGAAGGAGGAACCGGCCCTCACACCCGGGTCAGGGCACATGAAGGAGGTGACTGGCCTCACACCCCGGGTCATGGCACTGAAGGTATGCCTGGCCCTCACACCTGTGGTCATAGAGCTAAACGGGTGCCCGCCCTCACCCCCGGTCATATCATTGATGGGGGTGCCCGTCCCTCACACAGGGTCATATCACTGAAAAATGCCGCCCTCACACCTCGGGTCATAGCTCTGAAGGCGTGCCCGGCCCTCATACCCCGGGTCATGGCACTCAAAGGTGCGCGGCCCTCACACCCCGGTGTCATGTGAAGGGGTGCCCGGCCCTCACTCTGGTTCATAGCTCTGTGAGGCCCCGCCCTCACACCCCTTCCATGGCACTAAAGAGGTGCTGGCCCTCACATCCGCTCATGGCACTGAAGGTTGCTTCCGGCCCTGACCCTGGGTCATGTCATTGAAGGGTGCCTGCCACACCCTTATTCATAGCTCTGAAGGCGTGCCTGCCTTCATACCCCGTTTCATCGCACTGAAAGGGTGCCCGGCCCTCCCACCCCGTTTCATGACACTGAAGGGGTGCCCGGCCCTCACACCCGGGGTCATGGCACTGAAAGGGTGCACGGCCCTCACACCCCGGGTCATGGACCTAAAGGGGTGCCCGGCCCTCACCCCACGGGTCATGGGGTTGAAGCGGTTACCGGCTCTCACACCCGGGGTCATGGTGCTGGAGGGGTGCCCGGCCCTCACACCCCGGGTCATGTCACTGAAGGGGTGCTTGGCCCTCACACCCCGGGTCACGGCACTGAAGGGGTGCCTGGCCCTCACACCCCGGGTCATGGTGCTGAAGGGGTGCCCGGCTTTCACACCCCGATTCATGGCACTGAAAGGGTCCCCAGCACTCACACCCCGGGTCATGGCACTTAAAGGATGCACGGCCCTCACACCCCGGATCATGGACCTAAAGGGGTGCCCAGCCCTCACACCACGGATCATGGGGTTGAAGCGGTTCCCGGCCATCACACCCCAGGTCATGGTGCTAGAGGGGTGCCCGTCCCTCACACCCCGGGTCATGGCACTGCAGGGGTGCCTGGCCCTCACACCCCGAGTCATGGTGCTGAAGGGATGCCCGGCTTTCCCACCCCGATTCATGGCACTCAAAGGGTCCCGGCCCTCAAACCCCGGGTCATGGTGTCTGAGGGGTTCCTGGCCCTCACACCCCGGGTCATGTCACTAAAGGGGTGCCCGGCCCTCACACCCAGGGACATGGGGTTGCAGCTGTTCCCGGGCCTCACACCCGGGGTTATGGTGCTGATGGGGTGCCCGGCCCTCACACACCGATTCTTGGCACTGAAATCGAGCCCGGCCCTTACACCCTGGATCATGGTGCTGAAGGGGTGCAGGGCCCTCACACCCCGGGTTATGGCACTGAAGGTGTGCCCGAACCTCACACCCCGGGTCATGGTGCTGGAGGTGTGCCCGAACCTCACACCCCGGGTTATGTCACTGAAAGGGTGTCCGGCCCTCAAACCCCGGGTCATGTCACTGAAGGGGTGCCCGGCCCTCACACCCCGGGTCATGGCACTGAAGGGGTTTCCGGCGCTCACACCCCGGGTCATGGTTCTGGAGGGGTGCCCGGCTCTCACACCCCGGGTCATGTCACTGAAAAGGTGCCCGGCCCTCATCCCGGGTCATGTCAATTAAGGGGTGCCCAGCTCTCACACCCCCGGTGATTTCACTGAAGGGGTGCCTGGCCCTCACACCCCGGGTCATGGTACTGAAGGGGTGCCCCGCCCTCACACTCCGGGTCATGGTGCTAATGGGGTGCCTGGCCCTTACACCCCGGGTCATGTGAAGAGGTGCCCGGCCCTCACACCCCGGTTCATAACACTGTAGGGGTGCCCTGCCCCCACACCCCAGCTCATGTCACTTATGGGGTGCCCGGCGCTCACACCCCGGGTCATGGTGCTGGAGGGGTGCCCGGCCCTGACACCCCTGGTCAAGTGAAGGGGTGCCCGGCCCTGACACCCGAGTCATAGCACTAAAGGGTGCCCGGCCTATATACCCCGGGTCATGGTGCTGGAGGGGTGCCCGGCCTTCACCCCGGGTCATGTCACTGAAGGGGTGCCTGGCCCTCACATCCCGGGTCATGGCACTGAAGGAGTTCAGGCCCTCACACCCCGAGCCATGGTTCTGGAGGGGTGCCCGGCCCTCACCCCAGGTCATGTCACTGAAAGGGTGCCCGCCCTCATCGGGTCATGTCAATGGGGTGCCCAGCTCTCACACCCCCGGTGATTTCACTGAAGGGTGCCTGGCCCTCACACCCGGGTCATGGTACTGAAGGGTGCCCCGCCCTCACCCCGGGTCATGGTGCTAATGGGGTGCCTGGCCCTCCCACCCCGGGTCATGTGGAAGGTGCCCGGCCCTCCACCCTGGTTCATAACACTGAAGGGTGCCGGCGCTCACACCCGGGTCATGGTACTGGATGGATGCCCGGCCCTGACACCCCGGCTCAAGTGAAGGGGTGCCCGCCCTCATACCCGGGTCATGTCAATAAAGGGTGCCCGCCCTCACACCCCGGTCATGACACTGAAGGTTGCCCGGCCTCACCCCCACGTCATGTCACTGAAGGGGTGCCAGGCCCTCATACCCCAGGTCATGGCACTGAAGAGCCAGCCGTCACACCCGGTTCATGACACTGAAGGGGTGCCGGCCTCACACCCGGGTCATGGTGTTGGAGGGGTGCCCCCTTCACACCGGTCATGACACTGAAGGGGTGCCGGCCCTCACTCCGGGTCATTGGGCTGAAGGGGTGCCCAGCCCTCACACCCCGGGTCATGGCACTGAAGGAGTGACAGGCCCTCACACCCAGGTCATGGTGCTGGAGGGGTGCCGCCCCTCATACGGGTCATGTCACTAAGGTGCCCGGCCCTCACACCCCGGGTCATGTCACTGAAAGGTGCACGCCCTCACACCCCGGTCATGGACCTAAAGGGGTGCCGGACCTCACACCCTGGGTCATGGGGTTGAAGTGGTTCTGGTCCTCACACCATGGGTCATGGACCTAAAGTGCCGGCCCTCACACCCCGGTTAATGGGGTTGAAGCGGTTCCGGTCCTCACACCACGGGTCATGGGCTGAAGTGGTGCCGGCCATCACACCCCGATTCATGGCACTGAAGGGTGCCCGGCCCTCCACCCCTAGGTCATGGCACTGAATAGGTGCTCGGCCCTCACACCCCGGTTCATAGCTCTGTTGGGGTGCCCGGGCCTCCCACCCCGTTTCATGGCACTAAGGTGCCCGGCCCTCACACCCCGGCTCATGGCACTGAAGCGGTGCCCGGCCGTCACACCCCTGGCCATGGCACTGGGTATGCCCAGCCCTCACCGTGGTCATAGAGCTAAACAGGTGCCTGGCCCTCACCCACCGGGTCATATCACTGAAAAATGACCGGCCCTCACACCCCGGGTCATAGCTCTGAAGGCGTGCCCGGCCCTCATACCCCGGGTCATGGCACTGAAGGTGCCCGTCTCTCACACCCGTATCATGTGAAAGGGTGCCCGTCACTCTGGTTCATAGCTCTGTAGGGTGCCCCGCCTCACACCGTTACATAGCACTAAAGGGGTGCCCGGCTCTCACACCCCAGTTCACAGCACTGTAGGGTGCCCGGCCTTCACACTCCTTGGCACTGAGGTGCCCTGCCCTCACACCCAGTTCATGACACTGAAGGGTGCCCGGCCCTCACACCCTTATTCATGGCACTGAAGGTGACCGGCCCTCACACCCCAGTTCACAGCACTGTAGGGGTGCCCTTCCACACCCCGATTCATGGCACTGAAAGGGTTGCACGGCCTCACACCCCGGGTCATGGACCTAAAGGGGTGCCCGGCCTCACCTGGGTCATGGTGCCTGGGGATGCCCGCCCTCACACCGCAGGTCATGAGGTTAAGCGGTTCCCGGCCATCACACACCATGACCCAGGAGTGTCAGGCAGGCACCCCTCAACCTGGGTGGCGGGGCCAGGCACTTCAGTGCCATGACCCAGGTGTGAGGCCGGGAACCTTCAATGTTTATGACCCGGAGTATCATGGCCAGACACCCCTCAGCACCTGACCCCTGAGGTGTGATGGCCAGGCACCCCTTCATTACCATGACTTGAGTGTGAGGCCGGGCACCCTTTCAGTGACATGACCCGGGATTGTGAGGCTGGGCACCTCCGGCGCACCGTGGCCTGGGGTGTGAGGGCACCCTTCCAGTGCTATGAAGCAGGGGTGTGATGGCCAGGCTTGCCACTTTAAATGCATGACCAGGGGTGTGACGGCCAGAACTAAAACCTTCAGTGCCATAACTAGGGGTGTGAGATCAGGCTTACCCATCAGTGCCATGACCCGGGGTGTGAGCCAGGCACCTTCAATGTTTATGACCAGGTGTGAGGGCACCTGAGTGTTATGACCCAGGGTGTGAGGCCAGGCTGCTTCCTTCACGACCCAAGTGAGGCCAGGCGCAGCCTTCTGTGTCATGACCCGGGTGTGTCAGGAAGCTTGACACCCCTCCAGCACCATGGCCAGGGCCCAGGCCGGGCACTGTCAGTGCCATGAATCGGGGTGTGTGGGCCCAGGCACCCAAATTACATAGGCAGGGTGTGAGGGGCCGGGCAAGCCTTCGGCGGGTGCCATGGGGTGTGAACTCAAACTACATGCCATGACGGGTGTGAGGGCCACTACCAGTGACATGACCCGAAGATGTGAGGCCAGGCACCCATGGTATTGTTTATGACCCAGGTTGTGAGGCAGGCACCCTACAGCTGCGACCTGGGGTGTGAGGGCAGGCACCCCTTCTGTGCCATGACCCCGGGGCCGGGCACCCTTCAGTGACATGGCCAGGGTGTGAGGCCGGGCACCCTTCAGTGACATGACAGATGACTGAGGTGGGCACCAGCCTGACCCGGGGTGTGAGGCCACTGGTGGCCTGAGCCAGTGTGAGGCCAGCATGCCATGACCCCAGGATGTGGTGAGCTCCCAGGGCCATGACCAGGTGAACCAGTGGCGCCCAGGTGTGGTGAGCTACTGTGGAACCTGGGTGTGAGGCCGGGCGCCCGTCAAGTGCCATGGGGGCAGGTGTGGTGCCTGTACCCTTGCAGTGCTGAACCAGGGTGAGGCCGGGCGCCACGGCCCGGGAGTGTCGGGCCGAGCACCTCCAGCACCCCTGGGTGAGGCCTTCCAGTGCCACTTGACTCCAGAAGTGTGCAGGCACCTTCAGTGAGCATGACCGCGGTGAGGCCAGGCACGCCAGTGACATGACCCAGGTGTGAGGCAGCGACGGGGTGTGAGGCGGGCACTGCTGCCATGACCCAAGTGTGAGGCCTGAGTGACATGACCCAGAGGTGTGACCCGGGTGTGAGCCTCACCTCGGTGCCATGGCTGAGATGTGAGCCATCAGTGCCTTGACCTGGGGTGTGAGGCACCTTCAGTGACATTGTCGGGGGTGTGGACACCCTTCAGTACTGTTATGACCAAGGTATGGCCGAACTACTCCTTTACCGCGACTTCAAAGTGTGAGCCAGGCACCCCTTCTGTGCCATGACCAGGGGTGTGAGGCCAGAACACCTTTCAGTGACATGACCCAGGGTGTGAGGCCAGGCACCCATAGTAACATGACCAGGGGGTGTGGAGGGCTGGGCAAACTCAGTGCCATGGCCAGGGGTGTGGAGGCCGGGCACCCCATCAGTGCCATGACCCGGGTGTGAGGGCTGGGCACCCTTCAGACATGACCTGGTGTGAGCGCCGGCAACCCTCAGTGACATGACCTGGGGTGTGAGGGCCGGGCACCCCTTCAGCACCATGACCCGGGTGTGAGGCTGGCCTCTTCAGTGCCATGACCTGGGTGGAGGCTGGCACCCCTTCAGTGACATGACCCAGGTGTGTCAGGGCCTGACACCCTCCAGCACCATGGCCGGGGTGTGATGGCTGGGCACCTTTCAGTGCCATGAATCAGGGTTTGAGGGCCGAGCACCAATTTAGGGTACATGACCAGGGGTGTGAGGGCCGGGCAAACCTTCAGTGCCATGGCCAGGGGTGTGAGGGCCGGGCACCTCATCAGTGCCATGACCCGGGGTGTGGAGGGCCGGGCACCCCTTCAGTGACATGACCCGGGTGTGAGCGCCGGCACCCTCTAGTGACATGACCCGGGGTGTGAGGGCTGGGCACCAGCACCATGACCCGGGTGAGGGCTGGCCCCTTCAGTGCCATGACCCGGGGTGTGAGGGCTGGGCACCCCTTCAGTGACATGACCAAGGGTGTGAGGACCGGGCACGCGTTCAGTGCCATGAATCGGGGTGTGATGTCCGGGCACCCCTTCAGCTCCATGACCCTGTATGAGTACCGGGCACCTCCAGCATCATGGCCTGGGGTGTGAGGGCCGGGCACCTTTCAGTGACATGAATCGGGGTGTAGGGGCCGGGCATCACTTTAGGTACATGACCAGGGGTGTGAGGGCCAAAGCTTCAGTGCCATGGCCAGGGGTGTGAGGGCCGGGCACCTCATCAGTGCCATGACCAGGGGTGTGAGGCCGGGCACCCCTTATGCCATGAAATGGGGTGTGAGTGTCGGGCACCCTACAGTGCTATGAACCATTGTGAGGGCTGGGCACCCTTCACATGACCTGGGGGTCAGGGCTCGGCACCTCCAGCACCATGACCCGAGTGTGAGGGCCGGTCACCCCATAAGTGACATGAACTGGTTTTGGGGCCGGGCACCCCTTAAGGACATGAAACGGGGTATGAGGGCCGAGCACCCCTTCAGCACCATGACCCGTGTGTGAGGGCCGGGCACCAATCCAGCACCATGGCTCGGGGGTGTGAGGGCGACACCCCTTCAGTGACATGACCCGGGGTGTGAGGGCTGGGCACCCCTTTAGTGACATGACCCGTGTGAGTGATGGGCACCCCTTCAGCACTATGACCCGGGGTGTGAGGGCCGGGACCACTCAGTGCCATGACCTGGGTGTGAGCCGGCCCCCTTCAGTGCCATGACCCGGTGTGTGAGGGCTGGACACCCCTTCAGTGACATGACCCGTGAGGCCGGTTCCTTTCAGTGTCATGAACCTGGGTGTGAGGGCCGGACACCCCTTCATGACCTGGGTTGTCAGGGCTGGCACCCCTCCAGCACCATGACCTGAGTGTGAGGGCCGGGCACCATAAGTGACATGAACCGGGTTTTAGGGCCGGGCACTCCTTCAGTGATATGAAACGGGGGGGGCAGGGCACCCTACAGTGTTATGAACCGGTGTGTGAGGGCCGGGCACTTTCACATGACCCGGGTGTAGGGGCCGGGCAACCTTTCAGCACCATCACCCGGGTGTGAGGGCCAGGCACCCCTTCAGTATCATGACCAGGAGTGTAGAGATGGGCACCCCTTCAGTGACATGACCTGGGTGTGAGGGCTGGGCACCCTTTCAGTGACAAGGACCCGGGGTGTGAGGGCAGGCCCTCCAGCACCTGACCCGGGGTGTGAGGGCTGGCACCCTTCAGTGCCATGACCCGGGGGTGAGGGCCGGGCACCCTCTTCAGTGTCACGAATCGGGGTGTGAGGGCCGGCACCCTTCAGTGTAACGAATCGGGGTGGGGGGCCGGGCGCCCTTTCAGTGCCATGAAACGGGGTGTGAGGCCAGGCACCTTCAGCACCATGACCCGTGGTGTGAGGGCGGGCACCAATCCAGCACCATGGCTCGGGGTGAGGGCCGGACACCCCTTCAGTGACATGACCCGGGGTGTGAGGGCTGGCACTTAGTGACATGACCCGGGTGTGAGGTGCCGGGCACCCCTTCACCTGGCCCGGGGTGTGAGGGCCGGGCACCCTTCAGTGTCATGAATCGGGGTGTGAGGGCCGGCAGCCTTTCAGTGCCATGAAACGGTGTGAGGGCCGGACACCCTCACATGACCTGGGGTGGAGGGTCGGGCACCCTTCAGTGAAATGAATCGGGGTGTGAGGGCTGGGCACCCTTCAGCACCATGACCCAGGGTGTTAGGGCCGGGCCTCGAACAGTGCCAAGAATCGGGTGTGAGGGCCGGGCACCCTATCAGCACCATGACACGGGGTGAGGGCTGAACGCTCAACCCCATGACCCTGGGTGTGAGGGCTGGCACTTTAGGGTCCATGACCCGGGGTGTCATGGCTGTGCACCCCTTCAGTGACATGAACTGGGGTGTGAGGGCCGGGCACCCTTTAGTGACATGACCTGGGGTGTGAAGGCCGGGCACCCCTCCAGCACCATGACCCGGTGTGTGAGGGCCAGGCACCCTTCAGTGCCATGACCCGGGGTGTGAGGGCCGGGCACCCCTTCAGTGACATGACCCGGGTGTGAGGGCGGGCACCCTTTCAGTGACATGAATCGGGGGTGTGAGGGCCGGGCACCACTTTAGGTACATGACCAGTTGTGTGAGGCCGGGCAAAGCTTCAGTGCCATGGCGAGGGGTGAGGGCCGGGCACCTCATCAGTGCCATGACCAGGGGTGTGAGGGCCGGCACCCCTTAAGTGCCATGAAATGTGAGTGCCGGGCACCCATACAGTGCTTTGAACCAGGGTGTGAGGGTCGGGCACTCCTTCACATGACCCGGGTGTCAGGGTGGGGCACTTCAGCACCATGACCCGGAGGTGAGGACCGGTCACCCCATAAGTGACATGAACTGGGGTTTTAGGGGCACTTAAGTGACATGAACAGGGGTGGGGGGCAGGGCACCCCTACAGTGTTATGAACCGGGTGTGAGGGCTGGCACCTTTTTCACATGACCCGGGGTGGGGACCGGGCACCCTTGCACCATGACCTGGGTGTGAGGGCCAGGCACCCCTTCAGTGCCATGACCCGAGTGTTGAGAGCTGGGCACCCTTTCAGTGACATGACCCGTGGTGTGAGGGCAGGGCTTTTCAGTGTCATGACCCGGGTGAGGGCCAGGCACCCCTCCAGCACCATGACCCTGGGTGTGAGGGCTGGCACCCTAAAGTGCTGCTAACTGGGTGTGAGGGCTGGCACCCCTTCAGTGTCACGAATCCCGATGTGAGGGCTGGGCGCCCTTCAGTGTCATGAAACGGGGTGAGGGGCCGGGCACCCCTACAGTGCTGCGAACCGGGTGTGAGGGCCGGGCACCGTTTCCATGTCATGAATAGGTATGAGGGCCGGGCACCCCTTCAGCACCATGACCTGTGGGTGAGGGCCGGGCACCAACCAGCACCATGGCCCGGGGTGAGGCCGGCACCCCTTCAGTGACATGACCCGGGATGTGAGGGCCGGCACCCCTTTAGTGACATGACCCGGGGTGTGAGGGCCGGGCACCCTTCCAGCACTATGACCTGGGGTGGAGGGCTGGCACCTCTTCAGTGCCATGACCCGGGGTGAGAGCCGGCTCCCTTCAGTGCCATGACCCGGGGTGTGAGGGCTGGACACCCCTTCAGTGACATGACCCGGGTGAGAGGCCGGGTTCCTTTCAGTGTCATGAACCTGGGTGTGTGAGGGCCGGGCACCCCTTCACATGACCCGGGGTGTCAGGCCGGGCACCTCCAGCACCATGACCCGGTGTGTGAGGCCGCACCCCATAAGTGACATGAACCGGGGTTTAGCCGGGCACTCCTTCAGTGACATGAAAGGGTGTGGGGGCAGGGCACCCTAGTGTTATGAACCTGGGTGAGGGCCGGGCACCCTTTCACATGACCCGGGTGTAAGGGCCGGCACCTTCAGTACCATCACCCGGGTGTGAGGGCCAGGCACCCCTTCAGTATCATGACCCGGAGGTGAGAGCTGGGCACCCCTTCAGTGACATGACCTGGTGTAGGGTCGGGCACCCTTCAGTGACATGACCTGGGTGTGAGGGCCGGCACCTCCAGCACCCTGACCCGGGGTGAGGGGCCGGGCACCCTTCAGTGCCATGACCCGGTGAGGCTGGGCACCCCTTCAGTGTCACGAATCGGGGTGTGAGGCCGGGCACCTTTCAATGCTGCGAACCTGTGTGAGGGCCGGGCACCCTTTCAGTGCCATGAATCGGGTGAGGGCCAGACCCCTTCAGAACCATGACCAGCGTGTGAGGCCGAGCACCAATCCAGCACCATCGCCCGGGGTGTGAGGGCCAGGCACCCCTTCAGTGCCATGAACAGGAGTGTGAGAACTGTGCACCCTTTCAGTGACATGACCCGGGGTGTGAGGGCTGGTCACCCTTTCAGTGACATGAAACGGGGTGTGAGGGCCGGGCACCCCTACGGTGCTGCGAACCGGGGTGTGAGTGCCAGGCACCCCATCAGTGTCATGAATCGGGGTGTGAGGCCGGGCACCCCTTCAGTGCGAAACGGGGTGTGGCCGGCACCCCTACAGTGCTGCGAACCGGGTGTGAGGGCTGGCACCCTTAGTCCATGACCCGGGTAAACATGGCCGTGCACCCCTTCAGTGACATGAACCGGGGTGTGAGGGCGGGCACCTTTCAGTGACATGACCCAGGGTGTGAGGGCTGGGCACCCGTTCAGTGACATGACCCTGGTGTGAGGGACGGGCATCCTTCAGCACCAAGACCCGTGTGAGGGGCCTGGCACCTTCATTGCCATGACCCGGGGTGTGAGGGCCGGGCACTCTTTCAGTGTCATGAACCTGTGTGAGGGCTGGCACCCCTATGCCATGAAACGGAGGAGTGCCGGGCACCCATACAGTGCTTTGAACCAGGGTGTGAGGGCTGGCACCCCATCAGCACCATGACCCGGTGTGTGAGGGCCGGGAAACGCTTCAACCCCATGACCCTGGGTGTGAGGGCTGGCACTTAGTCCATGACCCGGGGTGTCATGGCTGTGCACCCCTTCAGTGACATGAACTGGGTGTGAGGCGGGCACCCTTTCAGTGACATGACCCAGGTGCGAGGGTCGGGCACTTTCAGTGACATGACCTGGTGTGGGAGGCACCCCCCAGCACCATGACCTGGGGTGTGAGGGCCACGCACCCTTCAGTGTCATGACCCAGGGTGTGAGGTATGGGCATCCTCAGTGCCATGACCCGGGGTGTGAGGGCCGGCACCCTTCAGTGACATGACCCGGGGTGTGAGGGCCGGGCACACCAGTGTCATGAACCTGGGTGAGGCTGGCACCCCTTAAGTGCCATTAAACGGGGTGTGAGGGCCGGGCACCCCTACAATGACAAGAATCGGGGTGAGGCGGGCACCCCATCAGCACCATGACCCGGGGTGAGGCCACGCACCCCTTCAGTGTCATGACCCGGGGTGAGGGACGGGCATCCCTTCAGCAACAAGATCCGGGGTGTGAGGGCCGCACTCTTTCAGGTCATGAAACGGAGTGTGAGTGCCGGCACCCATACAGTGCTTTGAACCAGGTGAGGCTGGGCACCCTTCACATGACCCGGGGTGTCAGGGCCGGGCACCCTACAGCACCATGACCCCGGTGTGAAGGCCGGCACCCCTTCAGTGCCATGACCGAGTGAGCTGGGCACCAGTGACATGACCCGGAGTATGAGGGCGGGCACCTTTCAGTGACATGACCCGGGAGTGAGGAACGCACCCTCCAGCACCATGGCCTGGGGTGTGAGGGCTGGGCACCCCTTCAGTGTCATGACCCAGGTGGCCTGACCTCCAGCACCATGGCCTGGGGTGTGATGGCCGGTCACTGCTTCAGCACCATGACCTGTGGGGGAGGGCCGGGCACCAATCCAGCACCATGGCCCGGGTGGAGGGCCGGACACCCCTTCAGTGACATGACCCGGGGTGTGAGGGCCGGGCACCCCTTAGTGACATGACCCGGGTGTGTGAGGGCCGGGCACCTTCAGCACTATGACCCGGGGGTGAGGGCCGGGCACCCCTTCAGTGCCATGACCCGGGGTGAGAGCGGGCCTCAGTGCCATGACCCAGGGGGCTGGCACCCCTTCAGTGACATGACCCGGGGTGAGGCCGGGTTCCCTTAGTGTCATGAACCTGTGAGGGGCCGGGCACTTCACATGACCTGGGGTGTCAGGGCCGGGCACCCTCCAGCACCATGATCCAGAGTGTGAGGGCCGGGCACCCCATAAGTGACATGAACTGGGGTTTTAGGGCCGGGCACCCCTACAGTGTTATGAACTGGGGTGTGAAGGCCGGGCACCCTTTCACATGACCCGGGGTGTAAGGGCAGGCACCCCTTCAGTCCCATGACCAGGAGTGTGAGATCTGTGCACCCCTTCAGTGACATGACCCGGGGTGTGAGGGCCGGGCACTTTCAGTGACATGATCCAGGGTGGTGGCCGGGCACCCCTCCAGCACCATGACCCGGGTGACGGCTGGCACCCCTTTAGTGCCATGACCCGGGATGAGGCCGGGTTCCCCTTCAGTGTCATGAATGGGTGAGGCCGGGCACTCTTTCAGTGCCATGACCCGGGATGGGGGCAGGGCACCCCTTCAGTGTCATGAATCGGGGTGAGGGCCGGGCACCCCAGTGCCATGAATCAGGGTGTGAAGGCCGAGAACCAATTTCAGTACATGACCAGGGGTGTTTGCCGGGCAAACCTTCAGCACCATCGCCCGGGGTGTGAGGGCCAGGCACCCTTCCAGCCGGTATGTGAGGCGCGGCCCTTTCAGCGACATGAAACGGGTGTTTGCGGCTGTGCACCTCTTCAGTGACATGAACCGGGGTGTGAGGCTGGCACTTTCAGGATACATCCAGGGTGAGGGCCGGGCACCCCTCCAGCACCATGACCCCGGGGTGTGAGCACGTGACCTCAGGTGACATGACCCGGGTGTGTGAGGGCTGGGCACCCTCCAGCACCATGACCTGGCGGTGTGTGGCGCCACGCACCCTTCAGTGTTTATGACCCGGGGTGTGAGGACGGCATCCTTCAGCACTAGGACCCGGGTGAGGGCCCGGCACCTTCATTGCTATGACCGATGTGAGGTCCGGCCTCTTTCAGTGCCATGACCAAAGAGGTCAGCACCCTTCAGACATGACCCGGGGTGTGGAGGGCTGGGGCACCATTTCAGTGCAACCTGGGTGGCAGGCATGGGCACCCTTATGCTGAAGTGAAACGGGAGTGTGAGTGCAAGGCACCAAGGGTTGTGCTGGAACCAGGGTGTGAGGGAGGGCACCTTCACACCCGGGGTTTCAGGGCCGGGCACCCTTGGCAGCACCACACCTGGGGTGTGGAGGCCGGGCACCATAAGTGACATGAACCGGGTAGCAATGGCACTCTTCAAAAGTTATGAACGGGGTGGGGGCTTGGCACCTGCTGGAAGTTTTAGGGAAACGGGGTGAGGGCTGGGCACCCTTCACAAGACCTGGGGTGGGCGGGCCGGGCACCCCTTCAGCACCATGACCCGGGGAGAGCTGCACCTCTGCGACATATTCGAGGCCATGGTGGCCGGGCACCCTTTCAGTGACATGACCCGGAGTGGAGAACGGGCACCTCCAGCACCATGGCCTGGGTGAGGGCTGGCACCCTTCAGTGTCATGACCCAGGTGTGTCAGGCCTGACACCCTCCAGCACCAAGGTCTGCGGTGTGGATGGCTGCACCCTCAGTGCCATGAATGAGGTGGGAGGGCGACACCAATTCCCCAGCACATGACCAGGGAAGGCTGGCAACCTTCAGCACCATCGCCTGTGAGGGCCAGGCACCTTCAAAAGGCGACCAGGGAGGAGAACTGTGCACCCTTTCAGTGACATGACCTGGTGTGTGAGGGGGCCGGGCACCAATCCAGCACCATCGCCCGGGGTGTGAGGGCCATACACCTCTTCAGTGCTAAGACCAGGAGTGTGAGAACTGTGCATCACTTCAGTGACATGACCTGGGTGTGAAAGGCACCCTTTCAGTGACATGATCTGTGTGGAGGCCGGGCACCCTCTGTGCTGGGAATTATGACCGGGGTGTGACGGTTGCGCACCCTTTAGTGCTATGACCTGGGATGAGGGCTGGCACCTTCAGTGCTGCGACTGGGGTGAGGGCCGGGCACCTCAGTAAAGTGCGATCTGGGTGAGGGGGCTGGCACCTATCAACACTATGAACTGGGGAGAGGGAAGGCAATTTTAGGTTCATGACTAAATATGGCTGTGCAGCCACTGACACATGACTCCGTGTGAGGCTGGGCAAGGACATGATCTGGTGGGGGCTGGCACCCTCCAGCCCCATGACCTGGTGAGGGCCAGGGCACCGGGCACCCCTTCAGTGACATGAAACGGGGCAGGGCAACCCTTGGGCAGTAAGTTTATGAACTGGGTGAAGGGTTGGCACCCCCTTCAGCACCATGACCCGGGGTGGCCAGGGCAAACTCCTTCAGTGCCATGACCCGGAGTGCGGAGAGCTGGGCACCCCCTTCAGTGACATGACTGTGGTAGAGACGGCACCCTCAGTGATATGACCCGGGGTGTGAGGCCGGGCACCCTTCAGTGCTGGGCGACCTGTGGAGGGCTGCAAAATTTCTTCAGTGTCAGGAATCGGGGTGAGGCTGGGCACGCCAGTGTCATGAAACGGTGAGGGCTGGGCACCCTACAGTGCTGGGGAATCGGGTGTGAGGGCTGGGCACTGCTTTGTACTATGACTTGTGTGTGAGGGCTAGGCACCTTTCAGCTATGAACCGTGGGGTGTGGGTTGGGCACTGTTTCAGTGATATGACCTGGGTGGGAGGGTTGGGCACACCTTCAGAGACATGACCAAGTGTGTGGAGGATCGGGCACCTGTTCAGTGCCATGAATTGGGTGTGATGTCCTGGGCACCTTCAGCTCCATGACCCGGTATGTGAGGCCGGGCACCCTCCAGCACGTGCCCTGGTGTGAGGGCTGCACCCTTTAGTGATATTACTGGGTGAGGGCTGGGCACACTCCAGCACAATGGCTCAGAGGCTGGCACCTTCTAGTGTCATGACCTGTGTGTGTCAGGGCCTGACACCCTCCAGCATTATGGCCCGGGGTGTGGGGGCTGGCATCCTTGTAGTGTTGAATTGGGGTGGAGGGTGGCACAACTTAGGTACATGACCAGGGTGGAGGGCTGGCACCTTCAGTGCCATGACTCAGGTGTGAGGGCCAGGGCACCCCTTCAGTGCTGGCGACCCGGAGTGTGTGAGAGTTGGCACCCCTCTCACAGTGACATGACCTGTTGTGTGAGGGCTGCTGGCACTTTTCTGCAAGTGCTAAGGACCCGGGGTGTGAGGCTCTGACACACCCCCTTCAGTGTCAGGAATCGGGG
>NW_024733276.1:0-16825 GCF_018991925.1 Homarus americanus
GAGGTCCCAGAACTAGCGAATCAGCTATGTCCGTTTGATCTCCGGCTTCCCCGTCGCTCTGCGTGTCTGCTCTCTGTGGTGGTCCTGGCTCCAATGGCTTCGCCGAATCGAATCGAAAAATGCTAGTGACAGGGGGGAAGGAGGTTCAGGAGAAGAATAAAGGGAGGATTGAAGTGAATTTTAGGAGGAGAGAACAGATGCAGTGGCTAAACACCGCTTGCGTGAGGGATTATAAGATGGGGGCAGCAGCAACAACCCGGCTGGACGCGGCAGGGAGGCGACAAGACAAGGCCAGGCTAGCGTCAGGTCAAGCGTCAGGTCAAGCGTCAGGTCAGGCGTCAGGTGCGTGTTGGCTTGGGCAATGGATGTTCAGTGCTTGGTCGGCTTGATTGTGTTTTGGTTTCTTGTGTGGAGGGGATGTCTTGGTCTTCTTAGCTTGATGTCGATTTTCTTCTCTCTCTCCTTCTCTTCTTGCTCTCTTGAATTGTCCATTCGTTTGTGTTTGGGTCTTCTTGTTCGTCTTCCTCGTATTTTAAGTCCTCATAGGTGTGGAAGAATTCAGAGAGGGAGAGGTTGACCACGTGGACTTCAGCACCACTGGCCGCGTGGGCTTCAGCACCACGGGCCACGTGGTGTTCTTGGTTCTGTGTGGTGGGCTGCTTCTGTTGAGTTTTCTTTTCTTGGTTTTTCTTTACTGCTGGTTTTTTCTTTTCTTGGGAGCGTACAGCAAGGAGGGCCTCTTTGTAGCTCAGTTTTTTCTCAAGACGAGCCTTGGCTACCCTGCATTCCTCCTTCCATCTGGGGCAGGTCCGGTCGGCGGAGGAGTGTGGGCCACCACAGGCAACGCATTTTTTCTCTGTGTTGGGGCAGGCCGTGTAGCGGTGTCCAGGGCTGCCACACATGGAGCAGGTGTCTTCCTGCGCCTCACGCTTGTTTACAGTGTGTCCATAGTGCTGGCATTTGTAACACCGTTTCGGTCTGCAGTAGGGCTTGACTGGCATAGTTACCCACGCCAGTTGAGCTTCCTTGGGTAGGGTGGAGTGGTGTCCGATGAGGGCAGTGGTGTCGGACAGCTTCTTCACAACTTGGAGCTGCTGCTCCTTGAGGAGCTCACTCAGCTCTGCTTTGTCCATGTGGGCAATTTCGGCGTGGGAGATTACACCCAGCTTCAAGTTGTCCCACATGAAGGCCAACATTTTAAAAGGAATGCCGTTGATGTCTGGGATCTCCGCGAGTTGAGCGGGCATGCCCATCTCGGCGAAGGTGATCTTGATGTCACCATGGAGCTTTAGGCGTTCTACCTTGGTGACCCCCACGATCCCATTAGCTTCGAAAAACTTCTGGAGAACTAGGAGGTTTAGTTTCTTGGGCAGGTCGGCGTGTCCGGACGTATCCGCGCCACGTTAACAAACTCGTATCCGTTCATGGTGAGGGAGAGAGAGTGTGATGGCTTCGCCCACGGTTTGGTGGGAGTAGGTGGCGTGCTGTGGACGCAGCGGTAGTATCGTTCATCCAAGGCCGTCCCTCCCTCTTGGAGGTGGGGCGTAGCTTGCGGATGACGCATGCGGCACTCGTGGCCAATGAGGTGGCCACTGAGGTGGAGAATGTCTGTATATAAGCCCGCCCGCCTGCCGGGCCGCCCGACTTATCACATCGCTCCTGAACGAAGAAGACCTCTCAACAAGACCTCCTGCTGGACCCGGAACTTTGAAGACCGCCCTCTCCCTTGTGCCATTGTTGGCCATCTTCCCGGACCGGACCACCCACGACTGTCATCGCCCACAACAACTCACGAGCGTTCTTGGTTTATCGAGCATTAGCTTGCCCTCCCCACTGGTGGTGTGAGTGACCCACACTCCAGCTGGAGAGCAGTTATAGCGCGATATTCCCGGCGTGGTTTGAGCCCTTTTCCTTCTACTACTATTTTTCCTTTTTCACTCTGGCCTAGGGACCTGCACCCTCAAAAGTGTATTCGTCCTGCGGTCCCCCCTATAACTGTTCACCTCCCTCCCAGGAGATTGTGAACACGAAAGGGGGTCGGAGCAAAACCCTCCCCAGCCGAGTCTTTCCAGGAAAACCGTGATCGTGCGGGTCCACCTGGAAAGAGGGTAGCCATCCTTATCCTTCCCAAATAGGCACACTTAGCTCACGTCTATAAGTGAGCAGTCACATACACTAGGAAGTAGGCTTCCCCAATCGGGGCTCCGTGAGAGAAGCTCAGGAACCACTCTACGACCACCAGCTAGTGGGGAGTGCTGTAATTCCTTTGCTATTTACTCAACCGGAATAGGCAGGATCTAAAAAAAAAAAAAAAAAAAAAAAAAAAAAAAAAAAAAAAAAAAAAAAAAAAAAAAAAAAAAAAAAAAAAAAAAAAAAAAAAAAAAAAAAAAACAACAACAACAACAACAACCCGGTTATGGAGCGCGTACGCCCTCCTAACCGCGATCCCCGCCTGAACCGCCAACCTGACGACCCGAACCACGACAGGCTTCGCACAGAGAAAGCAGACCAGTTACGCGCCTTCAACGAAGCCCTGAAAAGTAGGAACTCTGCCACCACCTCCAACAACTCCACCACCACCACCACCTCCACCACCACCACCACTGCTACCACTACTGAGGACAACTGGACGAAGGTAGAAAATAAGAAACGCCGACGTGCCTTTTCGGGAAACGATTGCCGTCAAGCAGCCCCCAAGGCACCCATCACCACCACCAGCTCACCTCCAACGACACTGCCAAAATTCCGGATCACGAAAACGGACGCAAAAACAACATATGCCGCCGTCACAGAGATGGAAAAGCAAAACCCACTGGCCAAGTTCTCAGTGCGGCCCAACCTAAAGGGGGAGATGATCGTTCACCCCAAAGAAAAGAACTCCGCCACCACCCTCGACACTTACCTACAAAACACCACCACCATTACTTCAACCAAGCTAGACCCCGCCCAGAAACTGATGAAGTCGGTAGTCCTCCGGTACCCAAAGGAACTACCTCTCGAACCCCTGGAGAACCACCCGAAGATCCTAAAAGCCGAGAGATGCTCTCCCCTGTCCGACAAGACGGCCACCACGAAACAAGTCCTCATAACGCACTACGGCTCACCCCCCAGCACCATAGACCTCAAACCCTGGGGGATCTACGAAGTGAGGCCCTTCGTCCCAGAGCCCCTGCGATGCTTCAGATGCCAGAAATACGGGCACCATCAGACAAGGTGCACGTACAGGGAAATCTGCGCAGTCTGCGCACAGAAGCACGGCACACAGTCCTGCCTCACCAAGCTGAAAAATGGGGAAAAAATTGCCCCCAAGTGTGCCAACTGCGGGGGCAAACACCACACCTGGAATCCTGGATGCTCCGAGAGAACAAAGAGGGTCCAGGCAAACCGACCAGCAGCAAGACCGGCCCCCACCGCCTACACACCAGCCCCACCAAGTACCTTCGTGTGGGGAACCCAAAGGCCCAAACAACAAAGACAACCTCCTCAGCCAGTCAACACCCAAAGTACAGCCCAGTTTCCTGGCCTCACCACAGCCACACCTCAGCCACCCAAGCAGCAGAGAACGACAACCACGAGAAAGACAAAAGAAGCACACACCAAGGCACCAGAAGGAATGATACACATATCAGACCTAGCCAATGTACTGACGACCTTCGCGGAGGGCCTAGCCGGACTACTGGGCCACAAGATCCAACCCACACAGCTCCAAATACTCATGGGGAGCGTCCTCGGGCAAGTCGCCACAGCTCCAGCCACCTCAGTGGAGGAAGCCACGCCGGTCCGCACACGAGTAACAGCCGAGGTACACTCTACACCGAAGAAGGCCACCAGAGAACCCAAGACACCGACAGCTCCCAAGATACCGACAGCTCCCAGAAAGAAACTGGACGTTTCAACTCCCCTGAACCGAACCACGGCCCAGAAGGCAAAAACCACAGAACACGAAGACATGGACCTGATTCAGTTGGAACCGAACTTGGACATCTCCATCGAGGACCACCAGAAGTCCCCGATGAAACAGTGGTGGAAAACGTCAGCACCCTGAACATCCTAACATGGAATGCTCAGGGCATCAAAAACAAGAAACACCTCCTACAAGAAGCAGCAGCCAAGGACAAGCTTGACATCATACTCCTACAAGAAACACTTCTACAAGAACACCACTGTTTCAAATTCAGCGGTTACAAGACATACAGGAGGCATTTCACGCAGGCGTCAACAAGAGGATGTATGATCTTGGTCAAGTCAAGCATACCCTCCGCCGATGTCACGCAGCAATTTCCATGTGGGGAAAACATCGAGACACAGGCCGTCAAAGTAACCCTCCAAGAACGGGAATTAACTGTTCACAACATCTACAAGAACCCAAGGGGCTCACTGGAGGTTACTCAATTATTTGCTTCGGCCGCCGACCACGCCACACTCATAGGAGGGGATTTCAACGCACATCATCCCTTCCTAAGCTCGGCAAGCCCCACAAATGAAGACGGCCTACACCTATACACCACCTTTCAAGATACACCCGAGATCTGCCTCCTGAACACCGGAGAGCCCACCCACACTAGGGGAGGAAGGCTAGATCTAACCTTCGTCTCCAGTGCACTACAGCCTTCGGCCTCCTGGCAGATACACCCCACGCTGACCAGTGACCACTTCGCCACCCTAACAACGCTGAAGGTGAACAAACTCCCCACTCCACCCCCCCCGAGATGGAGATACAACACTCAAAAGGCAGACTGGGGACTCTTCAAGAAACACCTGGCTAAGTGGCGCGAAAAATCACAGCCGGCCGGCGCAGCACCCGCGGATGAGACAACCCTCCACCACCAATTGGTCGAGGCGTTTCACCTAGCGGCAGAAGAGGCTATCCCAAAAACAAAACCCACATCAAGACAGTACAATGATTACTGGTACTACTGTCCCAGGGTGAAAGAACTCAACCACAGAGTGAACATGGCCCGAAGAAACTACAGGAGACATCCCACGGCAACAAACAGACATCTCCTGCAAGTCATAGTCAAGGATACCAGGGAAGAGAAGGAAGAAATTAAAAACGCAAGCTGGCTCAAGTGGTGCTCCGAACTGAACGAGCACACCACCCTTGGCAAGATGTGGGCCCAGATCCGAAGGGCATCTGGGAAGGCAACACCACCACCACCAACTCATCCCAACCCAGAAGAGGAAGCCGAGAGACTTGCAAAACTGTTCTCTGACCGAGCAGCAACGAAGAACCTCCCGAGACAGGCGGAGGAGACACAACGGCGTCTGCGACAGGTCAGACTCCAGATGATCCAAGAGGCCTGCAACAGTGAAGATGACACTGACAGACCATTCAACCAGCAAGAACTCCAGAAGTCGCTAAAACGAAGCAAGGACACAGCTCCAGGGGCCGACAGGATAACCTACTCCATGCTCTCTCATGCCGGTACAGCCGGACACGAGGCTCTGCTGCAAGCCATCAATGCTTCGTGGACAGCACAAAGACTCCCACCGGAATGGAAGAAGGCAGATATACAGCCCATTCCGAAGCCCAGAGAACCAGACAAGCCGAGGCCCATCTCCCTTCTCAGCTGCATAGCGAAGACCGGAGAAAGAATGGCTCTCAACCGACTCAAGTGGAAAGTAGGCAGCCCACACCCTCACATCTTTGCTTACACCGAGAACACCGGCACAGGCAACAACATCGCCGAGATACTCAGCACAGTGGACAACAAACCAGCTCTGGTGGTCTTCCTCGACCTGGAGAAAGCCTTCGAACTAGCAAATCCTTTGGCCATTACAACTACGCTCGCTAAAAAAGGCGTCAAAGGAAGGTTGCTGGGGTGGATCCAGAACTACCTCACACAGAGAGAAGCACGAGTACGCTTTCAGGGAGCAACCTCAAGCTACAGGGTCCACGAAAACGGAACCCCACAAGGAGGCATCCTCAGTCCAATGCTGTTCAATGTCCTGATGGAAAATCTAGTCAAACTTCCCTTCAGACAAACAGCCAAGCTCCTATGCTATGCAGACGACTTACAGCTTATAGTAAGAGGATCGAACAGACTAGCCAACACGCAACACGCACTCCAACTTATAGAAGAGGAGTGCAACAGACTTGGACTCAAGATAAATCCAGCCAAGTCGAAAGCGATGGCCATCTGCACAGACACACCAGACAAGACGCTCTCCATACAAAACACGCCGGTAGTCTGGACCAACGCCCACCAGTGTCTTGGAATCTGGTTTGACCAGAAACTCACCTTCAAGCCGCAACTCGAGTATCTCAGGCACAGGACGAAGAGCAGACACAATATAATGAGGTCGCTCACCAGCAAATCCGCAGGAGCAAACCTTCATGTGCTCAAAGCCTACTACACAGCCGCCATCAGATCGCTGGTAGATTACAGTGCTCCAGCACTCATTGGACTGAGAGAAGACCAAATAGCTAAGCTAGAAGTCATTCAAAACAATGCTCTCAGGACCATGCTCGGAGCACCCATGTGGACCAGAATCTGCAATCTGCAAATGGAAACCGAGCTACCACCCCTGGCAGTACGAGTCAAGCAGGTGACAGCCGGTCTCCTCGCCAAAATTTGCAGAGCAGACAAGCCCACAGCTGCCAAGATTCGAATCAGTGCCTCCCTCCACCTCGACCACAGAGTGCGAGGGGCCACCTGGTCGCACGAGGCAAGCGAGGTCATCCGACACCTGCAAGCAGAAACACTCGTCAAGAACAACCAAGACACACGAGACAATGGTTACACTGTTCCTCCACCATGGAGCCCTCCACCAGCCACACTCAAATTCACCGACCTCGGCGACAGTAAAGCCAACCTCCAGAAGGAGGACCTCAAAAAATATCTCTCCAAGCCATAGCCACCGAGACACCGGCTGATGCAGCATCATACTTCACAGACGGCTCGGTGGACCCAAAACATCACAGATCCGGAGCGGCCTTCTACACCCAAGGTCAGACCCTCAAATGGAGACTTTCCAACGACTGCTCCACCCTACAAACAGAACTGGTAGCAATCTCAAAGGCCCTACAACACGCTGCAACACAACACAACAAGTCCGTCATAATTCACACGGACTCGAAATCGGCCATGCAAGCGCTGCAACACAGTCAACCAAGAGACAACGTCCACATCATCACCTCGATCCTCGCGCAGCTACAGGAATTCCAAAGCCAAAACCGACCAGTCGTCTTACACTGGATTCCCAGTCATGTAGGGATCGGAGGAAACGACGTGGCAGACGAAGCAGCCAAGGCAGCTACACGTTCCAGTAGCGTACACATCCAAGTTCCAGCAAGTGTGCAACAGATCAAAAATCACCTCAGAAAGACTACCAAGCTCCACATCAAAAAGAGCTTCCTTCATGCACTCAACGCTGGTTCCCAATCAGCCAAATGGTACCTGGCGGCCACAAAAGGGGAACCACCTTTCGCAGACAAGAAAACTCCAAGACAAACCCAAGTCAGCCTTCACCGACTACGACTAGGGTACAAGTGCTCCTGGCAGATGATCGGAAATGACGTCACGGAATGCACCTACTGTCAGGAGCCAGCAGCCAACCCACTTGAACACTATCTCCTCGATTGCGAGGTCACACAAAGCCTCCGAGACAGAACTCAAATCTCCCAAGAAACACACACAACACCAGCGGCCACTCTAACCCGAAAGGCCCACACAGACCACATTCACCACCTACTCCGGGTCATCACACGATACCCACCACCCAGATAGCTTAGAAAGCATCCTCTCCCAGCAAGTGCGGACCCCAGTTCGGGGGGCGCGCCACTCCGAGGCTGACCACGTCCAAGAGTGGGGGCCGGTGGTAAGCGTCCACTGATCGGGGGTCCGCTCACACTTGCAACCTGCAGTATCCCTCCAATCTGCAGGTGGGACCACCTCCAATCCCAATCCGGTCTGGCTGCTCCTGGAGCTCCAGCCGGAACCACCAAACGGGCCGCCTATAGGCAAAGGCCCGTGTCGGACTACGGTCCGACAATCTATACAACAACAACAACCAGGCCGCCCGTATTTACTATTTCGTCGTCGAGATGGCCCGTACTAAACAGACTGCCCGCAAGTCCACTGGAGGCAAGGCTCCACGGAAGCAGCTTGCCACCAAGGCAGCTCGCAAGTCCGCCCCAGCCACCGGTGGTGTCAAGAAGCCCCATCGTTACAGGCCCGGAACCGTCGCCCTTCGTGAGATCCGTCGTTACCAGAAGAGCACAGAGCTACTCATCAGGAAGCTGCCCTTCCAGCGCCTGGTGCGTGAGATCGCCCAGGATTTCAAGACTGACCTGCGCTTCCAGTCGTCTGCCGTCATGGCTCTGCAGGAAGCCTCTGAGGCTTACCTGGTGGGTCTTTTCGAGGACACCAACCTGTGTGCCATTCACGCCAAGCGCGTTACCATCATGCCCAAGGACATCCAGCTGGCCCGGCGCATCCGCGGAGAGCGTGCTTAAGTCCTCTTCCTTGGGAAAAAGAAAAAGCACAACAAAACCTACCAGACATCTATAACTCGGCCCTTCTCAGGGCCAAAGAACTGTTCTGAAGATAATTTTCATGACAATCGAAATGGTTGGTGGTAGGAGAGCGTTAATTTCGGTTACCCAAATCGCCTAACGGTAAGTTGGTAACATTCGTGCAGGCACGAATGTATAGTAGGTCATCAATTCGGGAGGTGGGTGGGTGCAACAAACAAGAGCTAGTAACAAATAAATGTATAAAGAATAAGTAAGTAAATAAATAAATAAAATAAAAGAAAATACAATAAAATAAAAAAATAAATAAATTGTTTACATGAAATAGGCGTGCTGCAAACATGAAATGAAGCCCAAACACACTCCATGTATGTCACTTTGCAGTGGGTGTAAAAGTACTCCACGCAGAATTTATTTATTTATTTATTATGTTTCGATTTAGTCCTGTTTCTACGCCAATAGAGAATGCAGATTATTATAATTTTATTTTTTTTATT
Source organism: Homarus americanus (assembly GCF_018991925.1). Taxonomy (NCBI): domain Eukaryota; kingdom Metazoa; phylum Arthropoda; class Malacostraca; order Decapoda; family Nephropidae; genus Homarus; species Homarus americanus. The sequence goes on from NW_024733276.1 coordinate 8,974, forward strand.
TCCCTCTCAATATATCACTGTCGGTAACTGTCTCTTTAACATGTAACTGTGGCTCCGATGGAGCCGATTAAGTTGTAGTAGTGGGATGGCGTGTTTGTTGTGCACAAGTAACCTCTTACTTGGAAGAGGTGTACTTGGTGACAGCCTTGGTGCCCTCAGACACGGCATGCTTGGCCAGTTCACCGGGCAGCAAGAGTCGGACAGCTGTCTGGATTTCCCGACTTGTAATGGTGGAGCGTTCGTTGTAGTGCGCCAGGCGGGAAGCCTCGGCAGCGATGCGCTCGAAGATGTCGTTCACGAAAGAGTTCATGATGGACATAGCTTTGGAGGAGACTCCTGTGTCGGGGTGCACTTGCTTCAGTACCTTGTAGATGTAGATGCTGTAGCCTTCCTTCCTCCTGCGCTTCTTCTTCTTGTCACCCTTGGCAATGGCCTTCTGGGCCTTTCCAGCCTTCTTGGCAGCCTTTCCGGAAGTTTTGGGAGGCATGGCGGCACAGTTACTCGTGGCGCGGAGCGAGAGAATTGAAAACTGGCCCGACTAACTTTTCCTTATATACCGAGCGGGCCGCTCAGGATCAGACTGGCTGCAGCTACGGCTCTCTTACATTGGTTGGGTCCGCGAGACGGCCACCTGGCCTGATCCTGAGCTTGGTATAAAAGACCAAGGTGGCGGGCGGAAATTTAACTCCTATCACGAAAAGCAGCAGCAGCAACATGTCAGGACGCGGCAAGGGAGGCAAGGTGAAGGGCAAGTCAAAGTCCCGTTCTAGCAGGGCCGGACTCCAGTTCCCCGTGGGTAGGATCCACCGTCTCTTGCGTAAAGGCAACTATGCTGAGCGTGTTGGTGCAGGTGCACCTGTGTACCTTGCAGCCGTCATGGAGTACCTGGCAGCAGAAGTGCCCGAGCTGGCCGGTAACGCCGCCCGCGACAACAAGAAGACCCGCATTATCCCGCGTCATCTTCAGCTTGCCATTCGCAATGACGAGGAGCTGAACAAGCTCCTGTCTGGAGTCACCATTGCCCAAGGGGGTGTCCTTCCTAACATCCAAGCTGTGCTCCTCCCCAAGAAGACAGAGAAGAAATAAGAACCCAAGGTTCGTTCACACAAGACAACCTAACCAAACAGGCTCCTTTCGGAGCCACAGGATATCACTTAAAGAGAGAAATATACGACATAAACGTTTTGCAGGATAACACTCTATTTTACGTCAAATTAGCATAGTATTGTGGAAATAGAGTGAAATTGATTTAGAATGGTGTAGATGTGAAGGGCGGTTGTGGGGGCCTGGGGTGGGGGACTTAAACGGGACTTAGAAGGGCGCAAGAAGCAGCAGGAGCCAGGGAGGCGACCTTATTTTCACTCTGGTTCATTGACAGTACACATTTACCAGCAGCATACATTGGAGTCATATTGTAATTGTAGACTAATCAGTGTGGGCTAGCTAGCCAATTTGGGATAAACAGCAAGAATGTAATGTCCTCAATGAAGTAATGACATAGTTCAAGATACAATAAGGGAGGTGGCCTGAAGTCTTTGACAGTGTCACATTCAATAATATAGTAGTGCTTTAAAGGTGTATCACCAAGTTTACATGCTGAGTGTTCCGGTATGGGTACAGCGTTACTAACTAGCCAGATGTGTCTGTATCCTAACCTAATTCTGGCCACGACTACATCACACAGGCAGGCAGGAGCAAGTTGTTTGGACACTCTTCCTAGCCCCCTTGGTCCCTGTTCACCTACCTACTGTAGCAGTAAGTAGGTACCTGTTGTAAATCGAAAGGTTGCCAATTCGTATTCAGGGAAAGTTGTTGGAGCTTCTAAACTTGAACTGACACAATCCGAGGAGTGGTGACCCGAGGATCACAGACACTATCTCTCCCACTACAAATCCCTTCCTAACCTCCTGCTCCTTCCTAACCTCCTGCTCCTTCCTATGTCCTCCCAAAATTGAACCATGCTATCGCAAAGGTAATAATACAGGTAGAGACAACAACATATTTTCCTATTGTCTTATTATATATTAATAACAGAAACGCTGCCGCCATCCCGGAGGCTTTACATTGTCTCACTGTTCATTCCCTCCACAATTCTTCTTCTTCTTCTTCTTCTTCTTCTTCTTCTTCTTCTTCTTCTTCTTCTTCTTCTTCTTCTTCTTCTTCTTCTTCTTCCATCAATACTTTATTAACGGTGTATGTAAGTTTCACCATGTTTTGTACTACAGCGGTAGAGCAAAGTATATTTTGTTAGCAATAAACCAAAAGCATATTTTATGGCCTAATCATCACCACCTATGCTACGATATCAGTAGACCACAAAAACTGCTATAAACCCCCAAAGCATATTTTATTGCCTAATCATCACTACATAGAACACCACTCATAAAGCATGATACTATTAGACCACAAACTGCTATAAACCCCAATAATATACTATACTAGTGACTCTAATTGTGTTACCCAATATTATACGAAATAATACTATAAAACATAATAATAAACACACTAATAGTGTATATTAGTTGAATGCACAATCTGATGAGAAGTCAAAAAAAAAAAAACAACATAACAATAACCTAGAAAGAGTGTAGAGTATTTTTGTGCAAACTATTATACTAGTAGATGGTCTAAGATAACTGTATGTGAAGGAAAAGGTGTGCTCTCCACTCAAACTTTCTTTTTATGAAATCTCCTACTCCCCAGCTGAGCGGTACGCCCAATGGGAAACAAAACGTGGCACATAACACGCCGCCCGCCAGCTCTGGCTCGGCGAATAGGAATCAGTAATCGGGCGGAGTATAAACAACACCGCCGCCAATGTGCTCCTCCCATCTCTGAGGAAATCTGGTGGGCAACTTAGTATTATATTAGTATGTAATAATAATAACAATAATAAAAATAATAATAATAATAATAATAATACTAATAATAATAAGAATAATAATAATATTAATAATAATAATATTAATAATAATAACATGCAATTACATTTTATAACACATACTAACAAAATAGTATATAGCCTACTATACTTAACTATAATAGGTTAGGTTGCGTAGGAGGATCTAAAAAGTACAGTAGTATATACACACACACACACACATACACACACACACACACACACACACACACACACACACACATACATATAGACAACAAACTAAATTAGAAACCACACGTCAGTTAAGTTATCAAATCCTCCAGTTTCCGTCTCCACCTCCTACGCCGACTCAAGTCCCTCGGTGGTCCTGCACACGAGCTCCTCAGTGTTTACACAACATTCATACTTCCCAAGCTCACCTATGCCTCCTCCACCTGGTCTTCCTCCCTAAATGCCACACAACGTAAACACCTCGAAAAAGTGCAAAAGAGGCCATGCAAGATTATTCTCTACCCTTCCTACTCCACATATCAAGAAGCGCTCAACACACTGACCCTTTAGACTCTCACTGACCATCACCACGACCTCATCTGCAAATTTGGTAAGAAGCTTCTACACCGGCTCCTACTACCACCTTAGATCCCTAGTCCGAGAATTGCTCTTCGACACCACAACCGCATCCAGCCCAGCCCATACGTGCACGAACTGATCGCTATAAGAACAGCCCAGTCCCAACCATTGTAAAAATTATCGATAACTTGTAATAAATCAGTGTACTCACTCCCAGTAAACACTACTCCTTGCACTGTCACTATGTTGAAATGAACTGTAGTTTGAGCTTTTCCCCAGCTAGTTATTATATGTTTTATTTGTGTCACTCATGTTACTTGTATATTATTTGTAATTCGTAACCCATTCCCCAAATATGTAACTGTATATTTTCAGCCTTCTGGCTGCCAAGCTCTTTCAATAAACCGTTAATTATTATTATTATTATTATTATTTATATGTTGTCCCATACCAACTCACTCCCCTGAACCCTCCTCCCCACCGGACTATCAACAAGTTCTTGCCATAAGGTACTATCTCATTTGGCAAAGGAATGGAACCAGTGATGAATAGTGGTGAACAGTGCTTAACTCAGTGAAAAACAACTCGGCAGTTGAGTCTTACCCAAGCTAGCTAACCACCTTCACACAGTGAGGTCCCAGGTACCCAGTTATACTTCCCCTGAGACTCCACGATAGAGAGGCCTGGGACCACACCTCACCCACTTGAATGAGTGAGTCATGTCGACCACGTGGTGTCCCCAAGATGCTACGACAACACGTAGTGAATGTTTTGCTACAGCATCATCATGTGAATTTCCTCATAACACCATCTGTGAGGTAACTGATACATCATCAGGCCCCTCATAACGCCATCTGTGAGGGAGTTACTACACTACGTGTCTGGTGTTTAACATCTCACCTTACATTATCTACGCGTGCAAACATCAATCTGTATGTTCACTGTGTGCTCCTTCACCTTTCTCTAATGAGGGCTTTTGTTAAACCACCAATGTATGATGTACTAAGTCATTTGTGTCCAATGTATACTTTCGAAAAGCCCTTGTTTGGGGAAGGTAGGAGAGAGTAGTCGTCATTATTGTCCAAGCCACATTATTTATGTCTATATATAAGTAATGTAGGCTGGTTTTTAAATACCTCAATCCCCTAACGGTGCCGTTTGTATATTAAGAAATACCGAAGCCATACAGTACAACACCAGCGAATATGAAGTATCACTGTAACCGGCAACTGTTACTCACTCATACCTACATACATATATAGAGTCTTTACAGAATGATAGCAGACACGGGGAAGATGAACAACAAGAGGAGAAGAGTTAGAAGAAAATCAACTTCAAGCTAAGAAGAAGAATACCAAGACATTTCCTCCAAACAAGAAAACAACACACACACAATCAAGCCGACCAAACACTGAGAAACCATGGCGGAACCCAACATGCACCGGACGCTTGACCTGACTCTATCCTGCCGCATCCAGGCGAGTTGCTGCTTAAAGTCCCTCACGCAAGCGCTGCTTAGCCACTGCACCTATTCTATCCTCCTAAAATTCACTTCAATCCCCCCTGCCACTAGCATGTTATGTATGTATGTATGTATGTATGTATGTATGAATGAATGATAACTGCAACTTTGCGTATTAAAACTCATTACTCTTACCGAAGTAATATAGTGCGTGGTTATGTTATGTCATGTTAGGATAGATTATAAACTACATTGGGTTACATTTCGTGAGGTTCGGTGACGCTACAGGAAGTTAGGTGATGTACCTGGAGGTTAGGTGGATGTTGACTGACTGACTGACAATTATTAGGAAGTGGTTCCAACACGTTCACACACAACCTATACTCATACCACAAGTCCAGAATTAGAGAGGATCATGTTATTGGATATATTTTCAACGATTTACTCAGTGTCTAACCAACTCTTTAGCGATTTAAATGTGGACCTAAAATTAGGTCCGTATATTTGTTTGTCGTGGTGGTGGTGGTGGTGTGCGCCCGTCCATCAGGTTGATTAACCACCAAAACCATAAAGGGTGCGGCCCTGCCGTTTCAGGGCATACACCACATCCATGGCGGTGACGGCCTTCCTTTTTGCGTGCTCGGTGTAGGTGACGGCGTCACGGATGACGTTCTCCAGAAACACCTTGAGGACGCCGCGGGTCTCCTCGTAGATAAGGCCGGATATACGTTTAACACCTCCACGCCGAGCTAGACGACGAATGGCGGGCTTGGTGATACCCTGGATGTTGTCACGAAGCACCTTACGATGACGCTTGGCGCCACCCTTTCCAAGTCCCTTGCCTCCTTTGCCTCGTCCAGTCATGTTGTTGTGGTTGCTACTACAGGTGGTCCTGGTGTGGCTTCGCCGAATCGAATCGAAAAATGCTAGGGACAGGGGGGAAGGAGGTTCAGGAGAAGAATAAAGGGAGGATTGAAGTGAATTTTAGGAGGAGAGAACAGATGCAGTGGCTAAACACCGCTTGCGTGAGGGATTATAAGATGGGGGCAGCAGCAACAACCCGGCTGGACGCGGCAGGGAGGCGACAAGACAAGGCCAGGCTAGCGTCAGGTCAAGCGTCAGGTCAGGCGTCAGGTGCGTGTTGGGTTGGGCAATGGATGTTCAGTGCTTGGTCGGCTTGATGTGTTTTGGTTTCTTGTGTGGAGGGGATGTCTTGGTCTTCTTAGCTTGATGTCGATTTTCTTCTCACTCTCGCCCACGGTTTGGTGGGAGTAGGTGGCGTGCTGTGGACGCAGCGGTAGTATCGTTCATCCAAGGCCGTCCCTCCCTCTTGGAGGTGGGGCGTAGCTTGCGGATGACGCATGCGGCACTCGTGGCCAATGAGGTGGCCACTGAGGTGGAGAATGTCTGTATATAAGCCCGCCCGCCTGCCGGGCCGCCGGACCCCAGTTCGGGGGGCGCGCCACTCCGAGGCTGACCACGTCCAAGAGTGGGGGCCGGTGGTAAGCGTCCACTGATCGGGGGTCCGCTCACACTTGCAACCTGCAGTATCCCTCCAATCTGCCGGTGGGACCACCTCCATCCCAATCCGGTCTGGCTGCTCCTGGAGCTCCAGCCGGAACCACCAAACGGGCCGCCTATAGGCAAAGGCCCGTGTCGGACTACGGTCCGACAATCTATACAACAACAACAACCAGGCCGCCCGTATTTACTATTTTGTCGTCGAGATGGCCCGTACTAAACAGACTGCCCGCAAGTCCACTGGAGGCAAGGCTCCACGGAAGCAGCTTGCCACCAAGGCAGCTCGCAAGTCCGCCCCAGCCACCGGTGGTGTCAAGAAGCCCCATCGTTACAGGCCCGGAACCGTCGCCCTTCGTGAGATCCGTCGTTACCAGAAGAGCACAGAGCTACTCATCAGGAAGCTGCCCTTCCAGCGCCTGGCGCGTGAGATCGCCCAGGATTTCAAGACTGACCTGCGCTTCCAGTCGTCTGCCGTCATGGCTCTGCAGGAAGCCTCTGAGGCTTACCTGGTGGGTCTTTTCGAGGACACCAACCTGTGTGCCATTCACGCCAAGCGCGTTACCATCATGCCCAAGGACATCCAGCTGGCCCGGCGCATCCGCGGAGAGCGTGCTTAAGTCCTCTTCCTTGGGGAAAAAGAAAAAGCACAACAAAACCTACCAGACCTCTATAACTCGGCCCTTCTCAGGGCCAAAGAACTGTTCTGAAGATAATTTTCATGACAATCGAAATGGTTGGTGGTAGGAGAGCGTTAATTTCGGTTACCCAAATCGCCTAACGGTAAGTTGGTAACATTCGTGCAGGCACGAATGTATAGTAGGTCATCAATTCGGGAGGTGGGTGGGTGCAACAAACAAGAGCTAGTAACAAATAAATGTATAAAGAATAAGTAAGTAAATAAATAAATAAAATAAAAGAAAATACAATAAAATACAATAAAATAAAATAAATTGTTTACATGAAATAGGCGTGCTGCAAACATGAAATGAAGCCCAAACACACTCCATGTATGTCACTTTGCAGTGGGTGTAAAAGTACTCCACGCAGAATTTATTTATTTATTTATTATGTTTCGATTTAGTCCGGTTTCTACGCCAATAGAGAATGCAGATTATTATAATTTTTTTTTTTTTTTATTTCCCTCTCAATATATCACTGTCGGTAACTGTCTCTTTAACATGTAACTGTGGCTCCGATGGAGCCGATTAAGTTGTAGTAGTGGGATGGCGTGTTTGTTGTGCACAAGTAACCTCTTACTTGGAAGAGGTGTACTTGGTGACAGCCTTGGTGCCTCAGACACGGCATGCTTGGCCAGTTCACCGGGCAGCAAGAGTCGGACAGCTGTCTGGATTTCCCGACTTGTAATGGTGGAGCGTTTGTTGTAGTGCGCCAGGCGGGAAGCCTCGGCAGCGATGCGC
>NW_024733277.1:0-23693 GCF_018991925.1 Homarus americanus
TGAGTATACTAGGTAATTTATTGAGTGAGTATACCAGGTAATTTATTGAGTGAGTATACCAGGTAATTTATTGAGTGAGTATACCAGGTAATTTATTTAGGGAGTATACCAGGTAATTTATTTAGGGAGTATACCAGGTAATTTATTTAGGGAGTATACCAGGTAATTTATTTAGGGAGTATACCAGGTAATTTATTTAGGGAGTATACCAAGTTATTGAGTCACTGAATATACCTAATTTGTATTTATTTAGTATATCGGAGTATGCTGTATAGTAAGAGGGTATAACGTATTATCCCAGTATACTGCGTTATTTAGTTGCTGAGTGTATGTAGTTATTTAATGAACTTATTATGTTATCATTGAACTAACTCAATTATTCAATTACTAAATGTACCTGATCATTAATTATTAACTATATCAGGTAATTTGGTTAATTAATGCCACAGGTTAATTAGTGACTGATTATACCTGGACATGAGTAAATATATGTGCGTGTATTTATGTCTGTTGCTTTATGGTCCAAGGGTCTAGCCTCTCCCTGTTGCTGTGTATACTTGTATTTCATCTCTCTCCCAATACAGAGAGAGAGAGAGAGAGAGAGAGAGAGAGAGAGAGGATTTTTTTTTCGGGTGTCGCGGCGTTCCTGAGGCAAGCGAGCGTCTGTGTAGCCTCTTTACACTCTGGGGTCAAATGAGAATTTTTTTGTTTCGTGGGTTTTTTCAGGAGGAGGATGAGGCAAATCGTGGGGTGTTGTTTAGTTTGGTAATGGACTCTCTCTCTCTCTCTCGTTCGTATTATTCAGAGGAACAAAATAAAATGGTACTTAAAGATTGGAAGCTTCACACTTACACAATCACTAACACATACACAATCACTACCACTTACACTAACATTTACACAAACACTACCACTTACACAATCTAACACACACTCACACACACTTACCTTAATAATAATATCACCTGAAGAAATTCGAGCTCATTACCTCACCTGCCCAGACTGTCTCGTGAATCTGTGTTAATAGAGGCGGTAACTCGCGTAGGTGAACGAGGTGGTCTGCGGGGGACGGACACAGGAGCACCAGCGCCACAGTCGGCCGTCACACAAACTAATCACTCCCTCTGATGGGCTCTTGATACTCTCTGCTATGCTCGCTTATCTGTCTCTGAGGGTATGCTAATATGCTCTGGTATGTTCCCGTCTATTTAAGATATGCTCCCATCTATCTTAAGAGCTTATGCTAGGTTGGTCTGATATGCTCCTCAAAGACTATGCTGATATACTCTTGTCATCTGATATGCCATTATGTTCATATCTCTCTAAAGGATATACTAATATGTTCTGATATGTTGGTATGGTTCTGTCTCTCAGAGGGTGTGCTGATGTACTATAATAGCATATGGGGTATGCTGATATACTGGGTTATGTAGCTAGGCTCATATCTCTCTTACAGGGTATGCTAATATACCCTGATATGCTCGCATCTATCTCTGAGCGTATACTGGTTGACTCTAATGACATAAGAGATATGCTGGTATGCTTCTTAGGGAATATGTTAACATACTCTATTAATAATTTGAAATGAGGTTAGTTATACTTTAGATTCAAGGGATATACTGATATGATATGAATTAACCTAGAAGTATACTGATATGTTCTCAAGGCATTCAGGGGATCTGTTAGTATGCTTCGACATACTTTCGGAACAAGGTAAACTGGACCTTCAGAAGATAGGGTGATAAGCTGACATATTCTGATGGATCTAAGAGAGAGTGGAAGACTATGAGAGCTAGTTAATATACTCAGGTATGTTGATATCCCTTCATGGCACTTGGGAGATATGGTAATATACTCCGATGTGTCTCTTTGTATATACTGATATGCCACTAATGGGTCCCCAGAAAGCAGGAGACAAGTTGATCTGCTTCGAGGACACTAATCTGTATAATGATACGTTCCCTGACTGTTAAGAAGTATACTAGTATATTTCAAATGTTGCTTAGTATTATAGTATACTTTGGGCTGTTCTGAACATATTTCACAGCTGATTTTCAGAAATATATGCTGCTGTCACTGGCTTGTTTATTCCAGAGACATTGATTATACTTTGAGTATGTTGATATGCTTTGTTACCAGTCAAGGAATATGCTGATATGTTCTGATACTTCTCAGTGATTACCCTGATATACTTAGATACCTGACAGTATTTATTGGAGTATAGTGTCGTATACTCTGATGTCATTCTAGTGATATGCTGATGAGCTGACATACCACTTTATGTAACTGTGATATACTGAGTCATATTCATCCATTCCTCACGCTTAATATATATGATATTCTAAACAATGCTGATATTATTTATTTTATACCCTGATTATATACTAACATACTACAGTGTCATTTATAGTGTATGATAGTATACATTGGGGGATATACTTTGAGGTTATTTAGAGAATATGATGGCAAATGGTGATATACTCTGTTGCCATATTTGGTATAAACAGATATATTGATATAATTTATATAATATACCTATAGATATAACTAAATATCTGTGAAGTAAATCCTGTACTGTTTGATATACCATTCAGGGTGGAGGTATGCTAATATACCACGATAGCACCCGTCTCTCAGCGTTAATATACCCTGATGGCACACTTAACATCCTGGCACCGGTCGTGGGGTATACTGATATGCTAAAGTCTTCTTCATCTTCTAATATCTCGACTTCAGCTTCGTAAACTGTTATTACTTAAACGTATTTAACGCTCGTTTACGTAACTTTTTTGTAGAATAAATGAATGTATATCCGGGATTCTTCTGTTTCTTTGTCCATCTGATGTATGCGTCCATGTTGAGGAGAACCACTTAGCGGGGCTCGCATTTTCCCATAATGTGTTCCCTCAAGTTCCATAATTTGCACTTAGTGAAGCCACGATATCCCACGTTATGTTGCCCTTCTCACTTCCTTCTGGGTTACGTGTCTTAAGTTGGTGAAAACATTAAATTAAGGCTGAATTATTGTTAAATGTTAAGGTATTATAGTACTTGTCTGTCGTGTTGTTACTATAACATTGTTTCACCAGCAGTATGTACTCAACACCTTATTAACATCGTTGACGAGTCAGAACCGCAACACTGAACCAATCTATATGAACATTAACACAAAAAATAAATTGTTACATTACATCGACTATCAAGACATAACTTACAATACAAATTAATAAATAATTGTACCAGGGGGATAAAAATATTAGTTACAAAAAATTATAAAAATAGTCTTAATGTTCACGCCAGAACTTACCCCATAACAAAAGCCATACAACATTTTCCCAGTTAAGACTTTGTTAAATACAATCTCAAACTGCTGAAGATTTACAGCATTCGATCAAAGTTTGTCTCACTGTCAGATCTGTCACAGTGGGGTGCTGGGTCCCCGGCCACATTGATCAAGTCATAGATGAGCCGAATCCTTGATTTTTGTCTCAGTAAAGGTACATTTTATAATCACTTTATATGAATAACGTTATAACTTATAAAACCATTCTGACGTTGTTAAAATAATTTGAATGCTCAGATTTATATAATAAATGTAAATAACTAATGTGGGAAAAGAGAGGAATATTTGAGAAGAGAAATAGTTGTTTTGTGTATATTGTTGTCAACATTTGGCTTCTCGGCCCCACCATCATCCCTGTTTCTGGTTGTTATCAACACTCGCATCTCTTGGATAAGTTGACCAATGGAGTCAAAGGAAGATAATTTTGTTCTTGTTTTTAACTCCTTCTCAGAAACTGTGTGTGGGTGGTGTGCCAGGGTCGAGCCAGGGTCAGCTGATTCAGTAAACACCGCTCACATTATTAGGGACCTGCCACACTTTGCCATAAACAGATAAATTGTACCGGGAATTTTCCCCCCACACACTCATCATTGTCACTTTATGTAACTTGCTGACAAAACCCATGACCCTTCAGGCCTTTTACGCCCTTAATACATGAGTCATAAAGGCAAGCATGAACTCCGCATGCTTCCCAGTTGGGCACTGTAAACGCTTCTGCGCTTCACCTTGTACAGGATGTAAGGGGGTGCCCAATAAACTAGCCCCCTCGTGGGCAATCTGTAATCACTACCACTGTCTCGCGGCCCAGAGTAGTAGTTGGACATATCACTAGACAGGGAAGTTCACACTTAACACAAGTGTTATCTCAAGGTGATATTCACAACACTTCCCTGGACAGAATTCATAATATATTTTCTCATATTATATCTGTGTATACCTGCTACTAGATAAACAGAAAATGCCAAGAAGTGTTTACATCAAGCGCTGCCACTTAAGAGTTCCAAGAACTAAATTAAAACAATTAGTGTGTGTGTGTGTGCATGGTGTGTGTGTGCATGGTGTGTGTGTGTGTGCATGGTGTGTGTGTGTGTGTATGGTGTGTGTATGTATGGTGTGTGTGTGTGTGTATGGTGTGTGCATGCATGGTGTGTATGGGTGTGTGTATGTTGGTGAGTGTATGTATGGTGTGTGTGATTGTGCATGGTGAGTGTGTGACGGTGTGTGTGTGTGTGTTTGTTTGTTTGTTTCCAATGCCATGAGGATAACATACAATTCTTAAAGCAGTGGTCACATGGGCGCATTTTTTTTTTAGCAATTTCTTGCCGGAAAGTTATTTCGAGCAATTTTCGAGAAATTCGAGCAAGTTTTTGAAGCATTTTTATTGACAATCGTGATAGTCAATTTCTTGACTATTTCGAGCAAGATTATCGGTTCAAAACCGGTTAATACCATATTTAATGACACGAAGCTTATTTATCGAGTATTTACCTTGGCTATATATAACATAGATCAATAACATTATGTATAAAATGCACAAACAGTTTTTTACGACACACTGAGTTTATTATTTGGGTGGTGTTTTGGCGTGTTTGTTTACAAAACACAAGCCCATACAGCCGGTCATTCTCCACACACTAACAACCCTCCCTACTGTAACTACGATAGTTGAACCAGTCTATATTAAACACTCGTTCCTCCTCCTCGCCAGCCACTTACGAGTCCCCAATAGTTTTTCTTAGCTTTCTCTCATTTCTTTTTAATAATAACAATAATACCAAGGATAGCTGCTGCGTCGTCTGCATTGTTGTTGTGATGTTCCGTCTCCCTTCTACTCGCACAGCGGCGTTAACTTTTTTTTCTTGCTGTAGTAACTGGACCAAGAGCCACTCGTGTGACCACATTTGGAAGAAATTACTCGTAATTTCTTGCTCCAAATTAATTGCTCATCAAAGGGATCGTGTGACCGTAACTTAAGTCACCCTTTAAGAAAAACTGTAAATACTGATTCACAAAACTTAAGGATAATTTCTGACTTGGAACCATCGGTGTAATGCAGAAAACAGTTATTGTATTCTAAAACCTACCCAAGAAATCTTTTACCCACTTACGATATAATTCTTTTCTATTCATCAATAGATGTTATTTTACTTTTTTATACGTATTTTTATTTTAGTAATTTATAAACTATTTTCTTTATATACTTCATTACCTTTTAGTGTAATGAAGAGAATGAATTACAGAAAGTTTTTATAATTATATTGCGAACAATATTTTTCCTCGCAATAAATAAACAATGACGATGATCTTGTTTACAATATGGAGCTTGATGTCTTACTCCATGTTCGTTTATTACATTTTCTGCCATACCCGACTGTTCTTTTCTTTCTTGTGGTGAAGGTTTTGACAATTGATATATATATAAAGTTGAGTTAAGAATAATGACTCTGATATTATAGCCATTAGGTCCTGAATAATAAGTGGTGTCTAAGTGAACAAATGTATGATGTCTTCAATTACCAGCGTAGTGGGGGGTAACAGTGGGGGTAGAAGCGAAGGGTAGGAGTGAAGGGTGGGAGTAAGGCGTGGGAGTAAGGGGTGGGAGTAAGGGGTGGGAGTAAGGGGTGGGAGTAAGGCGTGGGAGTAAGGGTGGGAGTAAGGGGTGGGAGTAAGGGGTAGGAGTAAGGGGTGGGAGTAAGGGGTGGGAGTAAGGGATGGGAGTAATGGGTGGGAGTAAGGGGTGGGAGTAAGAAGTGCAGGAGTAAAGGGGTGGGAGTAAGGCGTGGAGTAAGGCGTGGGAGTAGGGCGTGGGGAGTAGGAGGTGGGGAGTGGGGGTGGGGTAAGGGGTGGGAGTAAGGGTGGGGAGTGGGCGTGGGAGTAGGCGTGGGGGAGTGGGGTGGGGAATGGGGTGGGAGTAGGGGTGGGGAGTGAGGGGTGCAGAGATGGGGTGGGAGTGTGGGTGGGGAGTGGGGAGTGGGGAGTGGGGGTAGGGAGTGGGGGTGGGGAGTGGGGGTTTGAGTAAGTGGTGGGAGTAGGGGGTGGGGAGTAAGGCATGGGGAGTAAGGGGTAGGGGAGTAGGGCTGGGAGTTAGGGGTGTGAGTGGGGTGGGAGTGGGGTAGGGAGTAAGGGGTGGGAGTATGGGGTGGGGAGTAAAGGGATTGGGGAGATGGGAGTGGGGAGTAAGGCGTGGGAGTAAGAGATTAGAGTAGGGTGGGAATTAAGGGTCTTGATGGGGTGGGAGTAAGGGGTGGGAGTAAGGGGTGGGAGTAAGGCGTGGAAGTAAGGGTGGGATTAAGGGGTGGGATTAAGGGGTCGGAGTAAGGGGTAGGAGTAAGGGGTGGGAGTAAGGGGTGGCAGTAAGGGGTGGCAGTAAGGGGTAGGAGTAAGGGTTGGGAGCAAGGGGTACGAGTAAGAGGGTGGAAGCAAGGGGTGGAAGCAAGGGGTGGGAGTAAGGGGTATGAGTAAGTGGTAGGAGTAAGTGGTAGGAGTAAGGGGTAGAAGTAAGGGGTAGAAGTAAGGGGTAGGAGTAAGGGGTAGAAGTAAGGGGTAGAAGGAAGGGGTGGGAGCAAGGGGTGGGAATAAGGGGTGGGAATAAGGGGTGGGATTAAGGGGTGGGAGTAAGGGGTAGGAGTAAGGGGTAGGAGTGACGAGTAAGAATGTGGGACAAGAGGGAGGGGTAGCAGTGGGGGGTAGGGTTAGGTTACAAACTTCTATTTACTTCATCATCTGTATCCTGCTGGTGATGTTCTCTCTTTAAACAATTTGTAAAATAAATAAATAAATGGTCAGGTGTAAATGGTAAGAATTTAACAGAGTAATACTGAGGTATTACAAGAAAGAACTAAAAACTGTCCACTGTGTGTATCAACATTTTATAAAAGTATTTGTGAAGCTGTAAAATACTTAGATATAAACTTTTAATTCAACTCTGTAATAAAAATAATTGCAATAATGAATCTAAACAAGAAATGAACTGGGTGAAAAAAATCTACAAAATACTAAAAATATAAAAAAGAAGAATTACAGTAAAACCTGAATCATTGTAATAAACATTATTAAACTTTTCGTTGTTATGACCTAAAACAAACAAGGAAGACTCGTCTAGATTTTCGCTCTGTGAATTAACTCCTTGGATCGCTTTTGGGCAAGAGGGGAGTTACTCCGACTTATTCCGTGAAAATATTCCCAACTGTCCATAGAATCCGTTACAGTTTCCTTTATAGTAAGTGACTCACAAATGATTAATATTCCCATTCACCAATACTTTATTATATCAGAGAACAGTGCAGAGATAAGCTGGCCAATGAGCGATGGTCAAAGATAATACAGATTTAATACTGGATTGATAAGTACAGCTATAGTGATTTGTTTCATGTTACAGTAATAATAAACTTTATCAAATGTTATAACTACCAAAGTGTTATTTTCGTGATCGATACCCTGCTGCCAGGATTATAACATCGTTTAAAAGTTCAGTAAAAATATCATGCAGATTAAAACCTAACCTAGTGTATCGTAACCTAACTTAGCCTTTCCTAAGCTAACTTAGACTATCCTAAACTAGCCTAACCTATCCTAATCACACCAAACCTAACCTATCCTAAATTTATATATCATCAACAGATTTATAGATATGTTGGAGAAATAATTATCAAAAGTTTGTTGTCTCTGCAAATGTATTTTTAAAAAAAGAAAATGAAATTAAAACTTTCTAGAGAACTCAATTGTGTCATGAGCGTTGCGGCTTGGTTAGGTTAGGTAACATTAGGTTAGGTTAGATAAGGTAAGGTAAGATTAGGTAAGGTGAGGTAGTGTTAGGGTTAAATACATTTTACTAATTTTGCATCAAAATAATCACGACTGAAGGTATCGGATAAAAAACCTCTGAATATAATTCTTTTTCTGAGAAAAAAATTTCTTTACCACTTATTTTTTGCCCCACTTTTTTTATTAAGTTTGATGAACTTAGATTAGGTTAGGTATTATTTAACTCTGAGTCATGGGTACTTATTGGATACTTGGCAGAATAACTTGTTATAACTTGGTCCTAACAAAGGCGGAGTCTAAGCAAAAATGTTCACTTGACCTCATATTTGGATTTCATTACTGAAGGATATTTACAGCTATACCACATTAATAAGGTCTATCTGCAAGTTTATTCAGTCATAAAAAAAAATATACCCTAAATGTGGACAATAAAAATCTTCTATTTTGGTACAAATTACTTGAAAAGTTGTAAGAAGACAAAAGCTGCATCTCTTCCATAAAGCGAGAAATAGAACAGCCAAGCCTCTTCTTGTCGTAAAAAAAAACTAATATTGTATTTTAGTATGTTGATGTACAAAACATTTTCTTCATTATTCTATGATAAAACAAGTCTAACAAGCATTATTAAAACATATATTATTAATTTTTTTTCATGCAATCCGGAAATAGCGACTACTATATCCAGGTTGATCGTGTTGAGGTCCTGTAAGTTACAGGCTAGATTACGAGCTCACTTACGGAGTTCGATGCCAAATATTTGTTTTGAGAATCCCGATCGGAGACTGTAAGTCCAGTTACTTGGTAAACAAGTAGATACAGTGAAATAAACTGCTGTACCTAAATATTATGTAACTCAAAATATATTCCCAAAACAGCACGTTTACAGATGAAAATAAAAAAAGCATAAATAATACAAACAAAATCAATTAATATGTTTTTTATTACAGTATTTTTAAATATCAGAAGCGTAGGTTCAGCGCTTCTTTTGTGTCTTTTTCCCGGTGAAGATGTAGTCTCCCCATGGCAGGTACTGGTCCTTTTGTACACGGCAGAAAGTGGTAGTTTCCTTCTTCTTCTTGTTGTTTTGGGTCTTGTTGTTTTGGGTCTTGTTGTTTTGGGTCTTAGTGTGTTTTGTGGTCTGCAGTTTGTTAGATCGGGGGCCCTTCTCCTTCATCTGGCAAGGCTTCACCTCCACCTTAGTCACCTTCGATACAGTGCGTCGGAACACCATTGTGATGTACTGACACTAACAGCTCTCTCACTGAGGTCAAATCAAAATTTGACCATACAGAAAGAATTACGGTTTAATAAGGTTGGAATTTAAAGAAATTGACAACAAAATAAAGCTCTGTTTATCACTATAGTAAAGAGGGATGGTGTTTGTAA
Source organism: Homarus americanus (assembly GCF_018991925.1). Lineage (NCBI taxonomy): Eukaryota > Metazoa > Arthropoda > Malacostraca > Decapoda > Nephropidae > Homarus > Homarus americanus. The sequence goes on from NW_024733277.1 coordinate 9,494, forward strand.
AGATGATGGATGGTGTTATAATATGTAGTGATGATGGATGGTGTTATATGTAGTGATGAAGGATGGCGTTATATTGTAGTAATGATGGATGGTGTTATATGTAGTGATGATAAGAGGGTAATATATGTAGTGATGATGGATGGTGTTATATATATATATTGATGATGCATGATGTTATATGTAGTGATGATGGTTGGTGTTATATGTAGTGATGCTGGATGGTGTTATATGTAGTGATGATGGATAGAGTTATATGTAGTGATGATGGATGATGTTATATGTAGTGATGATGGGTGGTGTTATATGTAGTGATGTTGGATGGTGTTATATGTAGTGATGATGGATGATATTATATGTAGTGATGATAGGATGGTTCTATATGTAGTGATGATGGATGGTGTTATATGTAGTGATGATGGATGATGTTATATGTAGTGATGATAGGTTGGTTTTATATGTAGTGATGATGGATGGTGTTATATGTAGTGATGATGGATGGAGTTATATGTAGTGATGATGGATGATGTTATATGTAGTGATGATGGTTGGTGTTATATGTAATGATGTCGGATGGTGTTATATGTCGTGATGGATGGTTCTATATGTAGTGATGGTGGATGGTGTTATATGTAGTGATGATGGATCGTGTTATATGTAGTGATGATGGATAGTATTATATGTAGTGATGATGATGGATGGTGTTATAAGTAGTGATGATGGATGTTATATGTAGTGATGAAGGATGGTGTTAGTGAAGATTGTGAAGTGAGATGTAGTGAAGATTGTGAAGTGAGATGTAGTGAAGATTGTGAAGTCAGATGTGGTGAAGATTGTGAAGTGAGATGTAGTGAAGATTGTGAAGTGAGATGTAGTGAAGATTGTGAAGTGAGATGTAATGAAGATTGTGAAGTGAGATGTAGTGAAGATTGTGAAGTGAGATGTAGTGAAGATTGTGAAGTGAGATGTAGTGAAGATTGTGAAGTGAGATGTAGTGAAGATTGTGAAGTGAGATGTAGTGAAGATTGTGAAGTGAAATGTAGTGAAGATTGTGAGGTGAGATGTAGTAAAGATTGTGAGGTGAGATGTAGTGAAGATTGTGAAGTGAGATGTGGTAAAGATTGTGAAGTGAGATGTGGTGAAGATTGTGAAGTGAGATTTGGTGAAGATTGTGAAGTGAGATGTGGTGAAGATTGTGAAGTGAGATATGGTGAAGATTGTGAAGTGAGATGTAGTGAAGATGTGAAGTGAGATGTAGTGAAGATTGTGAAGTGAGATGTAGTGAAGGTTGTGAAGTGAGATGTAGTGAAGATTGTGCAGTGAGATGTAGTGAAGATTGTGAAGTGAGATGTAGTGAAGATTGTGAATTGAGAAGTAGTGAAGATTGTGAAGTGGGATGTAGTGAAGATTGTGAAGTGAGATGTAATGAAGATTGTGAAGTGAGATGTAGTGAAGATTGTGAAGTGAGATGTAGTGAAGATTGTGAAGTGAGATGTAGTGAAGATTGTGAAGTGAGATGTAGTGAAGATTGTGAATTGAGAAGTAGTGAAGATTGTGAAGTGAGATTTGGTAAAGATTGTGAAGTGAGATGTGGTGAAGATTGTGAAGTGAGATTTGGTGAAGATTGTGAAGTGAGATGTGGTGAAGATTGTGAAGTGAGATATGGTGAAGATTGTGAAGTGAGATGTAGTGAAAGATTGTGAAGTGAGATGTAGTGAAGATTGTGAAGTGAGATGTAGTGAAAATTGTGAAGTGAAGTGGATGTAGTGAAGGTTGTGAAGTGAGATGTAGTGAAGATTGTGAAGTGAGATGTAGTGAAGATTGTGAAGTGAGATGTGAGTGAAGATTGTGAAGTGAGATGTAGTGAAGATTGTGAAGTGAGATGTAGTGAAGATTGTGAAGTGAAATGTAGTGAAGATTGTGAGGTGAGATGTAGTAAAGATTGTGAGGTGAACATAAGAACATAAGAAAGTGGGATACTGCAGGAGGCCGACTAGCCCATACAGGGCAGATCCCTTTCACACCCATCCCAGCACTTCCATGTGCCTATCCAACTTCGTCTTGAAGCTCCCTAGCGTCCCCGATCCTACTATAGCACTCGCTAGCCTATTCCACATATCCACAACTCTATTACCAAACCAGTGCGTGCCTATATCCTTTCTGAATCGGAATTTATCTAATTTAAAGCCATTTGTTCTAGTTATTTCGTTATTACTGAGCTTCAGAACATCTTCCATTTTACCCTTATTAATCCCACTTACCCACTTGTACACCTCTATCATATCTCCCCTAACTCTACGCCTCTCTAATGAATGTAAGCCTAAGCTTTTCAGTCTTTCTTCATATGGAAGGTTTCTAATATTATGGATCATTTTGTCATTCTTCTTTGTACTCTCTCCAAAGAATCTATGTCCATTCTATAATCAGGACACCAGAACTGAACCGCATAATCCATGTGTGGCCTCACTAATGCTAGGTAAAGTTTCAAGATAACGTCAGCAGTTCTGTTACTCACAGACCTAGATATGAACCCAAGAATCCTGTTTGCCTTGTTGCGAACGCAAATACATTGTTTTCTAGGTTTCAAGTCGTTGCTAACAAATACACCTTGATTTTTTCACAAACTGAGTTTTCTATTTCCGTGTTACCTAGTTTATACTTAACGTTTGTATTCGTCTTCCCTATCTGTAGTACCTTGCATTTATCACTATTAAAATTCATTTGCCAGTCTACTGACCACTCATGTAAGGTATCTAGATCTCTTTGAAGGTGTTCAAAGTCACTGTCTGAATTTATCACTCTCCCCATTTTGGTATCATCTGCAAATTTACTAATCCTACTAGTTATGCCTAAATCAAGATCATTAATGAATATAAAACAGCAGGGCCTAATACAGATCCTGGGAACTCGCTTTTAATCTGACTTTACTAATCCATTTATGCTGACTCTTTTGTTTCCTACCAGTTAACCATGACTAATCCATTTTCAGCGCAATCCACCTATTCCATGTGCTTCTACCTTCATATCAATCTCTCATGAGAGACTCTATCGAATGCTTTACAAATCTAATAATTATCATATGACTTATCATTATCTACTGCTTCAAATACTTCTGAGAAAAAAGCTAAACAAATTTGTAGAGACAAGAACTTTAGAACTGAACTTAGTACTGAGAAAGATAGATTAAGTTGATGTTTCAAAGGTGGCTTCTGATTTTTTGTAGCAATAATTGACTCTAGCAACGCACTATGATTGGCGTGAAATAATAAGTTGGTAATTTGATGCTATTGGTTATCTTTTTTAATCGAACTACATTTGCAGTTTCAGCTTCTGGCACTGGGCCGATTCTAATGACTTATTAAATAAAACTGCTAATGGATTACTCAACTCATCTCTCTGCATTCTTTTTATATTCTAGCATATACCTCTCGTCTGGACCAGGCGATTTGCAGGCTTCAGTTTGTTAATTACTTTTGGCATCGTTACTAGTAATATTGATCTTCAGCATATTTTCCTATACTGTCGTTATATACCTTATGAGAACTTCTGGAAACTGTGCTAGGTTTTCATTTGTGAATACGGAGCGAAAATGACTATTTAACGTACTACACATTTCTAACTCATCATCAGTCATTTCTCCTGTCGTAGTTTTAAGGGGACCTATTGTATCTCTAACCTTTGATTTATACAGTTGATAAAAAGCTTTGGGGTATATTTCGATTCGTTTGCTACCTTGATTTCATAATTTCTCTTTGCTTTCCTAATTTCTGTTTATACCTGTCTTGTTAGGTTCTGATAGTAACCAAGTAAGTGATTTTCGCCTTTCTTAACTTTCCTATATACTCCTTTCTTTTTCCCTAGAAGATCTAAGAGTCTATTATTCATCCATTTTGGTTGGTTCCGTATCGATCTGAATTTTCTTTTAGGGATGTGTTTATTTTGGGCATTATTGATTGTCGCAATAAATTGTTCATAAGTAGCTGCTAAATTAAATTCGGGGTTATCCCGTCCTAAGTTGACAGTTTCTGGAGGTGTGGGGGGGATTAATCTTTTGACCATAGGGTCATCCCTTAGGTCTCTCCTTATGCTACCGTAATTAGCATTCCTAAAATCCGGGATCAAGGCGAATTTTCCTTCTTCCTGCCATCCCATATTATGTTAAAATATATGGCTTTATGATCACTGTTTCCCTGGATTAGTCTCTGTGCTTATATTATGTATGCTGGATTATGTGTATGTATGTATATTATGTATGTGCTCCATTGTATTTATTCAGCCTAGCTAGCGGCGATGTGGCAATGTTATTACCATATCACCGCTTAATTAATGTGCCTGGCGGCGTATGGGAAGCTGCTAATGTACCGCTTTGCCATACGTAAGTCTATGGTAGTTGACTACAGGACCTTAGCTAGGGGTAGTGCTATCACCTCTGTGTACATACTCTTATCCAGTAAACCGAACCTACAAAACTATACAGGTGTTTGTGTTCTCTCCTGTATATAGAACTTATTAGAACATCCTAACAGTCTCAATCAACATCTTTTACTAGATTTTTCATTATTACTGAGAACTAAATCGAGGATATTATTTCCTCTAGTGGGCAAGTTTATAAATTTATATATAAAACTATCCTGTACTACTTCTATAAAATCTTCAGATTCATTATCGCTAAGTTGATATTTCCAATCTATGCCTGAAAAGTTGAAATCGCCTAGAATACATACATTGTTTCTATCAGATGCCTTCTTTATTTCCTCCCATAGCAATTTACCATCGTTCCTACTCAAATTAGGTGGTCTATATATAACACCAATGACTACGGACTCATTGCCCTCACCAATCTCTACCCAAATACTTTCATTGTCGCTATTTGTTTTAATGTTTGATTTATTGCAGCTTTTTAATGACACCCTGATATACACTGCTACACCGCCCCCTCTCCTTCCTACTCTGTCAAATTTAAATAAGTTATATCCTGGAATATGAAATTCTGCTAAAAAATGTTTGCTGTTTGAATTTATCCATGTTTCCGTTATTGCAATTATATCTATGTTCTCTTTACTAACAATGGCCCTGAGTTGGTCCATTTTGTTACACAGGCTTCTACTATTAGTATAATAAACACTCAATATATTTCTTCCGTTTCTATCTGTTTTACATTTATTACTTTGATGTTTGTTATTATGACTAACTATATTTTCAGCATTATCTACTTCTGTTTCACTACTTCCCAGGACCTGCTTGTTTTTGACTCCCATTTTCCCAGACCCCTCTCTACTGGCGAAACCCCCCCTTCGGAGTGACAATTTCACGCTCCACGGATGCAGACAACGTCTTTACCCCCTCACGAGACAAGTGTACTCCGTCGCGACAGTACAGGTAGTCGTTGCCATAAAATCGTTGCCCGTCATCAATGAATGCCCAACCATTGTTTGCACAATGTTTTTCCAGTCGGCAATTAATAGCAATTGCCCTGGACAGCCATTCACGACCAACCCCTCTTCTAGGCAAGACACCACATACTATCGGGACCCCTCTCCTATCTCTAATCTTCCCCAGCGCCTCCCTATACCTCTTGAAAAGTTCCTCACTCCTAACCTTACCTATGTCGTTTCCCCCCACACTAAGACACACTACTGGATTGGTACCCTCCCCTGACAAAACTCTGTCTAACCTCTCGGCTACATGCCCTATCCCAGCCCCAGGAAAACATACCCTAGTCCTACGTTTCCTATCTCTCGCACAAAAAGCCCGATCCATAAGCCTCACCTGGCTGAAGATTGTGAAGTGAGATGCAGTGAAGATTGTGAAGCGAGATGTAGTGAAGATTGTGAAATAAGATTATAAAGTAAACTGTAGTAATTGAGGTTAAACGAACGCGGGTTATTCTGTAGTGTATCCGTGTCTTGTTAACGTGGAACCAACATGGCGGTGGTTCTCAATATAGATACGTTATTTTGCCGGGAATTTCTGTCAAAACAAAATATGAATCAACCATATTTAGCTTAAATTAACCTAACGGCTTTATTATATATTCTAAGTTTTTTAAGTTGGATAGATCAGATCAGGTTAGGTTAAGTCAGGTTGGGTTAGGTTAGGTTAGTTTTGTTAATTTTGCCACTTAGAGGCTAGTTTATTGTGCCCCCCATATTCATCCTGTCAGCTGTAGCACAGAGAGATTACAAAGTGGTGTTAGATGAGGTAGGTGGTTAAGTTAAGTTTCAATAGGTTAGGTTAGATTATGTCAGGTTGGGTTAATTTGGTTAGGTAGGTAATAAGTAAATAGGTTATGTTAGGTAGGTGGGAAAGTTAGGTTTGATTAGGTTAGCTTATGTCAGACAGGGAGGTTAGGTTAGATTATGTCAGGTTAGGTTAGATTATGTCAGGTTAGGTCAGATTACGTCAGGTTAGGTTAGATTATGTCAGGTGAGGTTAGATTATGTCAGGTTAGGTTAGATTATGTCAGGTTAGGTTAGATTACGTCAGGTTAGCTTAGATTATGTCAGGTTAGGTCAGATTACGTCAGGTTAGGTTAGATTATGTCAGGTTAGGTCAGATTACGTCAGGTTAGGTTAGATTATGTCAGGTTAGGTTAGATTATGTCAGGTTAGGTTAGATTATGTCAGGTTAGGTTAGATTATGTCAGGTTAGGTTAGATTATGTCAGGTTAGGTCTGATTACGTCAGGTTAGGTTAGATTATGTCAGGTTAGGTAAGTAGGTAGAGGTGGGTAAAAAAGGTTAGGTTAGGTCGGCAGGCTTTAGTGTAGGAGCTTAAGTAATCCCGTAAAAATTTCATGTTAATTTTTGACACCATACATTATAATAATCCTTATAAACTATGTTAAGGAACTGTGGTGTCATTTTTCTGAACGGTTTATTATAAGTTTTATGCCTTTAAAGAAGTTTTATTAAAGAGCGGCGTAATGAACCACAGATGTATTACCATTAAGTCCTAATTAACTTAAAACATGACTAATAACCTATGAACATGTAGTATTATATGATTACAATTTAACATAATATATCATGAATGCTGTTATAATATCATAAGTGTGTTACAAACATGGTTGCTCATATATGCCATCCTGTCTCTGGCAAAAAAGAGATTGCAGTAAGTAAAATTATTTGCTAAAGACAAACACTGGAAATTAAACATATACATATTACCATTATCTGAAAAGCTTAGAACCACCGTTTTATATTTATTAAAAGTTTGTAGTGTTATACATCATGTGTAAACAAGTCACAAGTTATTATTTACGACATTGCTTCAGTCCTCGTCATCAGAGTCTTCTGTGTACAACAGATTCCTTCACCTTGTTTAGGCATTTCTCATCATCTGCTTGACAGTTACACATCTCGGTGCATGTCATACTATTCTTTCTGATTCTTTCTGTATGAACATGACAATGATCCACATTTCCTGACGCCACATCCACATTTAACAAGTTCTGTGATTGCTTCTGGAGCTGGTGGTTGGTCTGATATTACTAGTATGAAATAGTCATTGTCAATCATCCAGCCATGCTCTAATTGTGAAAGCATTCACTGTCTGCATCACAACACCACAGAAGAGCTTGATACCTTCCTCTCAATATATGATACTTTAGAGTTGCTGCAGTCGCTGGTAGTTCTCCAGCTTCTGCCTGCGTTTTCTTGAAGAGATGCCATCTAAGTTATGATAGTTTAGTGAAAGTCATTCGTGGACAGTAGAGCTTAAATACAAATTCCTTTAGACCAATAAACATGTCTGCTGGAGGGCATTTGGTCTACTCAGCATCTTGAATGCATCTAGGACTTTTGTGTTAGATTTCATCAAAGTGCTCCAACATGCTTTCTTTCCTTTGCCAACAAATTTTCCAATGCAGTCAGATCCTGTGAAGGCATGGAAAACTGTAAGGCTCTCTGCCCAATGTGTCGTCGCTCACCAGTTCCTGTTTTCATACTTGTATTTTCTCCAAGTTGAGGCTGCTTTAATATGCCAAACACATCAGTGTCTGGTGACTTGATATGTACAGTGCTGCCCTTCTGTGATGCATATACTGTATGTCCTGCTTAAGTTCTACAACTTGTGATAGCAATTTGATGGTTGAAGTCTTATTTGCTGCTTTCCACGACAGAAGATTAACCTTGGACATCTTTTCCCAGATGCTCAATGGACCAACAATACGTTTCTTGACAAAATTTTCATAATTTTGTCTTCCAACTTCATATGCACATAGATTGTCATATTTGGCATTTTCTGGCATTACAGCTCCAGCTACCAAGTTTAAAAGAGCATCATTTTCCTGGGATTACAGTCACCAATAACATTGTGTAGCTTCTGTACATCAGCATATTGACGGCTGACAATAGCTGTAGAGAGCTTTCCTACATGTTTCTGTCTTTTGTAATCTTTATGAGTTTGATATTTTATGTAATGAACTAATTTGAAAACCTCAAATGGTAGTAAGGGCGATCTTTTATCACCTTAGACACTCTGTGCGTCATGCCTCCGGCGATTTTTTTTCTGATGACTTTAAATGACGGATGGTGTTAAAAATTAACCTGAAATTTTTACGTGACCACATATTGTCTTGTTGAGTTTCTGAGAGAACTTCACGGCTAAATAGCGCCTCTGTATTGATAGCCGGTACATGTCATAATATCCACCGCTCATAGTTAAATCTTTATGTCCGTTTATTTTGTCCTAATTTAAGTATCAAAGAGTGTTTTTATTTTTAAGTATCTTAAGTATCTTTTTTCCTCACTCTTAAGTATCTAAGTATGATGTTTTTTTTTCATTTTTAAGTAACTAACCATATTTTTGTTTACATTATAAAATGTGATTGATATAGACAACAGAAGTAAATATCAGCTGGAGGTCGTAAACGAAGCTGATGTGAAGTATTTTGACTCACTGTTCCCACGAACTAATTGCTTCTCTGGTTTATACCGAAGAAATAAAACCGTCAACGAACCATCCGATTCAAATGTGTCTTAGGCGATACAAGGTGTTTAGGCGTCATTCTGATACCAAGAATGACTTTGTGTACTGTGGTGAAGCTAGGGGTAGGATAGGGTTGGGTTGGGTTGGGATGGGTTAGGATTACGCATGTGTGGGTATATTCTGTCGCATTTTATAGGTATCTTGCGTCTTTCTCTTTATTCCTTCTTTATCATGAGTATCTGTGCCTATTAATACACCACCTCGCAGGATAGTGGAAGAGGAATGGATAGTAACGAGATAATATTCTTCTTACATATACCTTAGCTTGATTACAGGTAACACCAGGTAGAAGTTACGTGACTCTTAAGAGTTTTCCTCGACTTGGCTGATTCAACTGTAAGACTTGCTGCATTTATCCTTATTAAAATCCTCCACCTGTAAGACCCTCCACTTGTAAGACTCTCCACCTGTAAGACCCTCCACTTGTAAGACTCTCCACTTGTAAAACCCTTTGTGGATTTGAAATACCTTCTCGTCTTGACTCCACTAGTACTGTACACACCCTCTCTAGCCTTAGTTTACAGTAATGTTGAAGTATATAATGAAGACTCACAGCTCATGGGTTAGAAAAACAAAAGATGCTTGTTTTATTTATATATTTATTTATTTATTTATAGCTTATTTTAGAATCCCCGAAAGTTAGAACAAAATGGCTGACGGGACTCACAAGCGGGTGATGTTTACAGTATGGACCAAGAATAAAAAATAAATGAAAAATAAAATAAATAAATCGTAAATTGGTGCATTGTTTCTCCAGGGGTAATTATAGAAGTACAAATGTTTTCCAGCAGTGGGTAACGATCATAGCCACGTATAGAGCTTCTAACGCAGGTAGATTGATATAGATGCATTACCTGGAGTTAGTGGGTTACAGGGGCCTCCTACACGATAATATTAAAGGTGTTTTTTCCTTCGGTTTGTGGCACTTGAGGTGTTTAGGTTAGGTTTAATTAAAATGGTTTAGTTATAATAGTTATATTACGATAAGTTAAGTTGAATTTAGAACTTTTGATTTGCATATATCGTGTTTTAGAAGGATTTGTTAGCTAATAAGTTTAATTTGGATGAGTTTAGTTTAATTTAGATCATTTGATTTTACAAGGTCGTATTATAATGACTGGGAACCATATAGAAAACTGTTAGAGAAGTAAATATTTCTACGGCAGGGAATGAGTAAGTCAATAAGTGGTGTATAGAGCTGCTGACGCAACTTAAACGGTATATACTGTACATTATATGTTATCAGAGCTTTCCTGTTGTACGTAACCGCCTCCGTCAAAGTGTCTTACTGGCTCATGTGAAGATTAGCCTCTAGTTTATTTAACCTCAAGATTAACTACACTGGCACTGCCTGACCTGACCTGACCTGACCTACCCTACCCTACCCTACCCTACCCTACCCTACCCTACCCTAACCTAACCTAACCTAACTTACCTTCCCAAGTAGCGTTAGGTTAATCATTAGTTGAAATAAGCTGGTAAGCACTTGTGTAATCTATCTTAATTAACAATTTTGGTCAGGTGAGGCCTTCCTTACCTTACCAGAGTAGGAGGCAAGAGGGACTTAACGTCTACAGATCATCGTCAACCAAGGCAGATATTAAACACCTTTTGTTTACCTTCGTGGCTTAAAGAAATACATCTTAACACCATAAGACTATCTGCCCTTACCAATAATACAGTAATTGATTATTGTATTCTAATAAAATTTACGGTGTATCTTGTGAACCAGATTTATTGTTTGACCTTAGTGAATGAGAAACTGGTTGAGGTGTATTGTGGTAAACATCCTTAAGAGCAGCTCTGTGTGTTCTTACGACCTCAAAGTAACACAAAAGGTAGCCAATATCTGCCCTTGATCAGTCAATTTATGTAGATGTCAATTGTGTCATTTTTCTAGACTTAGTGCCCCCTGGAGGAGAAAGTAAATACAATGTTGATATATTTTGGTCACAACACACACTAGTAGATTATTTTTCCTTTTAACTAAATAATTAACACTATGAAGCTAACTAATTATATAACTCAAAGATGGTAACCAATATGGCGTCGATATTGTTCACATACTCTATGATAAATAGATGTATTGTCTGTTTAATTTTAGGGAAGAATTTAATTTATAAACTTTTGAGAATCTGGATACAGGAGTTTTGTCTTTGTGTGTGTGTGTGTGGTGATGATGACGCATACTTCCCTCTGCAGTGAAAAAAATATCTTGACATTGCAAAGTTTAACTGTAAGCCGAAGGAACGTTTGTAATGTGACTTGTTATGTGAAATTGTAACTTGAAATTCTTTGTGAAAAAATATTTCCCTATAAAGTTTGGCAATAAATGAAGTATTACATCAAGGTGTAACTTGTAGTTCCTTGTGGAGTAATTACCTATGTGGACGATACAGCTACTCCAGGGTGTAAGACCTAGAGTAAAAAGTCTTTAGACCTTACCTGAGGTTGAAAGACCATTAAACATTCCTTCACCTGGCGACAACTAATGATACAGGTGGTGTAATAGCTCTTTAAAATTCCTCCGTTTGATATAATAATGACCACACATGAACTTATAATGTGCAATATCTTGATAACACATTAGCTGCAACATTACACATAGTCCAGTATATGTGTAGTGAGGGACATCTACCTAAATGAGTTACAGAATGTGGAGTTGAGGCAAAAAAAAGTTGGGACATGTTTGAGATCATCAGTTGAGCCAAACGTTTATACTCAATATTGTTTTAATGGTATTTTAGAGCGACCGAAAAATGTAAACAAAATGGCCGGCTAGGTGACACATACCTTACAAGAAATAAACATGAGAACGAACACACACACACACACACACACACACACACACACCAGTTTTACCCACATTATCACCAGACTATCGGCATACCTGGTCGGTGGACACCTGCCTCCTCCTCCTCCTCCTCACCTTGCTAATATGCTAATATGCTAATATGCTAATATGCTAATATGCTCTGGTATGTTCCAGTCTATTTAAGATATGCTCCCATCTATCTTAAAGAGCTTATGCTAGGTTGGTCTGATATGCTCCTCAAAGACTATGCTGATATACTCTTGTCATCTGATATGCCATTATGTTCATATCACTCTAAAGGATATACTAATATGTTCTGATATGTTGGTATGGTTCTGTCTCTCAGAGGGTGTGCTGATGTACTATAAGAGCATATGGGGTATGCTGATATACTTGGTTATGTAGCTAGGCTCATATCTCTCTTACAGGGTATGCTAATATACCCTGATATGCTTGCATCTGTCTCTGAGCGTATACTGGTTGACTGTAATGACATAAGAGATATGCTGGTATGCTTCTAAGGGAATATGTTAACATACTCTAATAATAATTTGAAATGAGGTTAGCTATACCTTAGATTCAGGGGATATACTGATATGATATGAATTAACCTAGAAGTATACTGATATGTTCTCAAGGCATTCAGGGGATCTGTTAGTATGCTTCGACATACTTTCGAAACAAGGTAAACTGGACCTTCAGAAGATAGGGTGATATGCTGACATATTCTGATGGATCTAAGAGAGAGTGGAAGACTATGAGAGCTAGTTAATATACTCAGGTATGTTGATATCCCTTCATGGCACTTGGGATATATGGTAATATACTCCGATGTGTCTCTTTGGATATACTGATATGCCACTAATGGGTCCCTAGAAAGCAGGAGACAAGTTGATCTGCTTCGAGGACACTAATCTGTATAATGATTTTTTCCCTGACTGTTAAGAAGTATACTGGTATATTTCAAATGTTGCTTAGTATTATAGTATACTTTGGGCTGTTCTGAACATATTTCACAGCTGATTTTCAGAAATATATGCTGCTGTCACTGGCTTGTTTATTCCGGAGACATTGATTATACTTTGAGTATGTTGATATGCTTTGTTACCAGTCAAGGAATATGCTGATATGTTCTGACACTTCTCAGTGATTACCCTGATATACCTAGATACCTGACAGTATTTATTGGAGTATAGTGTCCTATACTCTGATGTCATTCTAGTGATATGCTGATGAGCTGACATACCGCTTTATGTAACTGTGATATATTGAATCATATACATCCATTCCTCACGCTTAATATATATGATATTCTAAACAATGCTGATATTATTTATGTTATACCCTGATTATATACTAACATACTACAGTGTCATTTATAGTGTATGATATTAAACATTCTGGGGTATACTTTGAGGTTATTTAGAGAATATGATGGCAAACGGTGATATACTCTGATGCCATATTTGGTATACACAGATATATTGATATAATTTATATAATATACCGATAGATATAACTAAATATCTGTGAAGTAAATCCTGTACTTTTTGATATACCATTCAGGGTGAAGGTATGCTAATATACCACGATAGCACCCGTCTCTCAGCGCTAATATACCCTGATGGCACACTTAACATCCTGGCGCCGGTCGTGGGGTATACTGATATGCTAAAGCTTCTTCATCTTCTAATATCTCGACTTCAGCTTCGTAAACTGTGATTACTTAAACGTATTTAACGCTCGTTTACGTAACTTTTTTGTAGAATAAATGAATGTATATCCGGGGTTCTTCTGTTTCTTTGTCCATCTGATGTTTGCGTCCATGTTGAGGAGAACCACTTAGCAGGGGCTCGCATTTTCCCATAATGTGTTACCTCAAGTTCCATAATTTGCACTTAGTGAAGCCACGATATCCCGCGTTATGTTGCCCGTCTTACTTCCTTCTGGGTTATGTGTCTTAAGTTGGTGAAAAAATTAAATTAAGGTTGAATTATTGTTAAATGTTAAGGTATTATAGTACTTGTCTGTCGTGTTGTTAATATAACATAGTTTCACCAGCAGTATGTACTCAAGAGCTTATTAACATCGTTGACGAGTCAGAGCCGCAACACTGAACCAATCTATATGAACATTAACACAAAAAATAAATTGTTATATTACATCGACTATCAAGACATAACTTACAATACAAATTAATAAATAATTGTACCAGGCAGATAAAAATATTAGTTACAAAAAATTATGAAATAGTCTTAATGTTCACGCCAGAACTTACCCCATAACAAAAGCCATACAACATTTTCCCAGTTAAGACTTCGTTAAATACAATCTCAAACTCCTTCTCAGAAACTGTGTGTTGGTGGTGTGCCACGTGTGGTGTGTGTGTGTGTGTGTG
>NW_024733278.1:0-4348 GCF_018991925.1 Homarus americanus
AATAATAATAATAATAATAATAATAATAATAATAATAATAATAATAATAATAATAAAAGTACTTCATTCCTTGGCGTAATTGGATGTTGGATGCGACGCCTTGTATTGATCGATATAGTCCGTGTGGTGGAATGGTTGTATGGTAGGTTGGTGTTTCAATAGTTGTATGTAGAGCCAGTAATGAGCCTTATGGTGGAATGATGTATCAATTTGTATGGTAGGCAGTGTATGGTTGTATAGTGAGTTGATATTATATTGTATGGTAGGTTGATGATTTATAGTGGAGTTGAATATTAATGGTTGTATGTGACAATGATTATGTGAGTTGGTGTGGTTGTATGGTAGGTGATGTGTGGTTTGGTGGGTATTGATTGTATGGTAGGTTGAATTATTAATGGTTGTATGATGGGTTAGTGTGTGGTTGTATGTGAGTTGGTGTGTGGTTGTATGAGTGGAGTTGAATGACAATGGTTGGCTTATGGTAGGTGGTGTGTGTTGTATGGTAGGTTGATGTGTGGTTGTATGGTGGAACGGTGTATGTTTGTATGTTGGGTTGGTGTGTGGTGTATGTGGGTTAGTGTATGGTTGTATGGTGGGTTGATGTGTGGTTGTATGTGGAATGAGGTGTTGTGTGGTTGTATATTGAGTTGATGTGGTTGTATGTGAGTTGATGTCAATGGTTGTATGGTAGGTTGGTGTATGGTTGGCATGGTAGGTTGATGTGTGGTTGTATGTGGAACCCAGTGTGTGGTTATTATGTTGAGTTAGTGTATGGTTGTATGAAGCCAGGTTGATATGGTTGTATGGTAGGTTGGTGTGTGGTTGTATCAGTAGGTTAGTGTGTGGTTGTATGGTGGGTGATGTGTGGTTGTATGGTAGGTTAGTGTGTGGTTGTATGGTAGGTTAGTGTGTGGTTGTATGGTAGGTTAGTGTGTGGTTGTATGGTAGGTTAGTGTGTGGTTGTATGGTAGGTTAGTGTGTGGTTGTATGGTAGGCTGGTGTGTGGTTGTATGGTAGGTTAGTGTGTGGTTGTATGGTAGGTTAGTGTGTGGTTGTATGGTAGGTTGGTGTGTGGTTGTATGGTAGGTTAGTGTGTGGTTGTATGGTAGGTTGGTGTGTGGTTGTATGGTAGGTTAGTGTGTGGTTGTATGGTAGGTTGGTGTGTGGTTGTATGGTAGGCTGGTATGTGGTTGTACTTGGTGGGTTGGTGTGTGGTTGTATGGTAGGCTGAGTATGTGGTTGTATGGTACGTTGGTGTATATGTGGTTGTATGGTAGGCTGGTGTGTGTGGTTGTATAGTAGGTTAGTGTATGTGTATGGTAGGCTGGTGTGTGGTTGTATGGTAGGTTAGTGTATGGTTGTATGGTAGGCTGGTGTGTGGTTGTATGGTAGGTTGGTGTGTGGTTGTATGGTAGGCTGGTATGTGGTTGTATGGTACGTTGGTGTATGGTTGTATGGTAGGTTGGTGTATGGTTGTATGATAGTCAAAAACCTTCCCCCATGACTAAACAGCCAATCAAAAACCTTCTTCCAGTGCAGAGACATACAGTAACCAATCAAAACCCTTATCTTATTATTAACAACCAATCAAAACACCTCTCCCCCATGAGATGCTCTAGACAAAAACCAAAGACCCACCCCTCTCACCCTCCCCTCACACCCCACAAAAAATAATGATAAATAAAAGCATAAAAGATTAACACGTCCACAAAATTCCTGTTAACAAAAGAGACTATCTACCTGTCTCTATATGCTGCTGCTGCCGCCTCCAGTTAGCGACCTCACCCCGAGTATCAAAGATCGGAATATCGGACATTCTATCGGTTTCATTTTTTCGACATTCTTCCAAAATGACGGTGGGTTCACTCGCCCGGGTCCTTAGTAAATGAAACTAGCGGTCGATGGCCTGGGGAATGTTATTGATATTTATCATCATAGACCAGAAAGTTGACAGTGTATGGACGAAATACGGATTCTTAGCTGGTGCGTGTGTGTGTGTGTGTGTGTCTGTGTGGAGAGGTCTAACACGTGTGTGTGTTGGAGGGGGTGTGACGTGTGTGTGTGGGAAGGGAGTGATGTGTGTCTGTGTTTTATGTGGGTGTAGATAGTACAGACACACACACACACACACACACACACACCAAAGAGACTATTCCTGGACACATTAAACACTAAAATAAAACAAACTAAGAAATATAAAGAACAATGGAAATAAAACAAACTTTCAAAAACCTCAAATTACCAGAAGATACGAAGACATTTAATTCCCATAACATATTGAAAAGTTCGGCCGTAATTATAACTCAAAGCTGAGATTACTATACGTGTCTTCACTGTTCTATGATTCAACGCTGAGATTACTATACGTGTCTTCTCTACTGTTCTCCAACGTACGAGTGAACTCTAATTGTTTTGTTTTTTAAGAAGAGGACGCCATTGTGTTATTGAAGAAGGGAAGATTGTGAAGCGAGGATTGTATCTTTAGACAGACAGATAGACAGACAGACTTATATAAACATCAACAACGCCAAGGTATTCACTCGTGTGTTGGCCAAGAATGGTGTTCATAAAACTTGTTTACAATTACAAAAGAAAAAGGAATTGTGTTGTTAATGTTGTGTCATTGTCAAGGAAAAAAAATCAAGATGAACTACCAACTGGGTAGGTTATTTAGTCGTAATTAATAATAAAAACAAAGTCAAATAAATCAAATAAGACTCATATATTAAAAAAAACGAATATCAAACTAAATTACATATACACAATCGTTCAGGGGGCTTCTACACGCCAGGTCGTCCGCCATTGACCCTATATACTGCAAATGAAGGCTCGGGTGTGTGGTGGTGGCTGTCAGTCTACCACGAGCACAAGCTGGTTTGGTAAGGTGTGTTGGAGCCAGATGACATTCTCTCTGCTTGGCGGGACGATATATATTTTTTTTTCTCGTTAGTCTTCCCGTGTATTTTCAACTTTTTTCTTTATGGAATACAGAACACATATTAGACTGCTTTGAGTCATTTGGGAAATATAGATAAATTTAGCTGAGCCTCACTGCCACATACCAGACTTGAGCCATCCAGGATGAAGGTTAAGTCAGTGACTCGATTCTTGAATATAAAACACCCGCCAGAGCTTCACCCGGAGGACTGTCTCATTATGGCGTCTATCATTGCGTATATAGAGAAACCAAGTGTCTGTAATAATGAGACCTCCACTGAACTCTTGTGTTTTTTTAAGAAAAGTTGGTTTGATATTTTTATACCGAGCCAACGAGGGTCGCGAGGTACAATGTTTAACCCGCAGCGCCGCCCTCCTCAGTGGTGAACTGGGGGGGAAGCGGCGAGGTGTACCTGTATTTCATTTCCGCTCCATAACTTGAGTTTGAAGGAATGGATTTAGACAGTATTACATATATGGCGGTTATATGGGATAAAGAAGTTTTGTTTTCATTTTGGTCTCGAAAGGTCAAAGTCGGAGATTCGATCACTAACAAAGTCATGTCTGTAGGCTGTTCACACTTATCCTCCTCTTGGGTCAAAGGGTTCCACACAGGTCAAGGGTCACAGAATACACTCATTAGTTCATCTTTTTGGTTGGTCATTTTGTTGTGTTTTCGTTGTTCTTGTGTTATTTAGCCTGCGTTCTATCCCATAATTTGTTCATGATTTACACTGATGAGTTGAGTGAGCTGGATGGATAGTTACTTACGAGTGTATCTATACATTTATAACTAAGTACACATCTACATATATAACTAAAAAAATTAACTACATAACTTGAATATGATGACTTAGCCCCGTGAGTACGATGACTTAAACCCTTGAGTACGAGTAATTAACCCCTCTTGATGTCTATAACTTAACCCCTTGAGAATTGTAACTTAACACCTTGAATACGAGGACAACCACTTGAATACGATGGCATAAATGGCCGTACTCAGTGGATTAAGTTATTGTACTCAGCGTTATCATCATACTCGTGGGCTACTTTATTGTACTCAGGGGGTTGGTCTCGTACCCAAGGATTCAAGAATTAAATTTAAAAAAAAGGAGGGGAATGGAGAAAAAAGTTATAACACTTTTCTCTCACCGCTAGTCCCGTTATGTTATTTTTTACCGTGTAGATTATGCACTGATAAATCACACCGTAAAATACGACTTGCCACGGCTTCAGGCCATTGACAAAACACGAAATAAAAACCCGACTTTTATTGATATCTGTCAATATTAACGTTCGTTCGGTCCAATATGTTCGGTTTAATAATTCACCTCCTTTTAAAGTCCGATTGGGGGGCGATAAAACGAACGATTCACAGCTTGTTTGGCTTTCCGTCTGCGCTGGCAATCAC
>NW_024733279.1:0-52073 GCF_018991925.1 Homarus americanus
CTGCTATGTTTCACACAAAGCCTGTTCAACGAGCTTTTGGCGCCGTGAACCTCAAATGGGGACCACCCGTGCCGCTTAAGTGATCAGAGCAACGTTTTTCCAAATGCGCCTTCGAAACACGAGGATCCATATATATTTCATTAGGCCAATAAAGCACGCGGAGTTCTACATATAATCAACACCTCATCCCACCAGGATTTGAACCCACGATCTTATAATTGTGACCGGGAGACGCTACCTCTGGGCCACCAGGAACAATAAAAGCAGTCCTAGACTCTGCTATATTTCACACAAAGCCTGTTCAACGAGATTATGGCGCCGTGAACCTCTAATGGGGACCACCCGTGCTGCTTAGGTGATCAGAGCAATGTTTTTCCAAATGCGGCTTCGAAACACGAGGATCCATATATATTTCATTAGCCCAATAAAGCACGCTGACTTCTACACATAATCAACACCTCACCCCACCAGGATTTGAACTCAAGATCTTCTAATTGTGACAGGCGGAACGCTACCTCTGGGCCACCAGGACAATAAAAGCAGTCCTAGACTCTGCTATATTTCACACAAAGCCTGTTCAACGAGATTATGGCGCCGTGAACCTCTAATGGGGACCCCCGTGCTGCTTAGGTGATCAGAGCAATGTTTTTCCAAATGCGGCTTCGAAAAACGAGGATCCATATATATTTTATTATCCCAATGAAGCACGCAGACTTCTACATATAATCAACACCTCACCCCACAAGGATTTGAACCCATGATCTTATAACTGTGACCGGGGAACGGTGCCTCTGAACCACCAGGAAACTAAAAGCAGTCCTAGATTGTTATATTTCACACAAAGCCTGTTGAATGAGCATATGGCGCCGTGAACCGCTTATTGGGACCAGCAGTGCCGCTTAGGTTATCAGAGCAACGTTTTACCAAATCTGGCTTGGAAACTCGAGGATCTATATATATTTCAATCGCCCAATAAAGCACTCGGACTTCTACATATAATCAACACCTCACCCCACCAGGATTTGAACCCCCGATCTTATAATTGTGACCAGGGGACGCTACCTCTGGGCCACGAGGAACAATAAAAGCAGTCCTAGACTCTGCTATTTTTTACACAAAACCTGTTCAACGAGCTTAAGGCGCCGTAAACCTCTAATGAGGACCACCCGTGCCGCTTAGGTGATCAGAGCAACGTTTTACCAAATGCGGCTTCGAAACACGAGGATCCAAATATATTTCATTTGCCCAATAAAGCACGCGGACTTCTTCATATAGTCAACACCTCACCCCACCAGGATTTGAACCCACGATCTTCTAATTCAGACGGGGAACGCCAATTTGGGCCACCAGGACAATAAAAGCAGTCCCAGACTTCTGCTATATATTTCACACAAAGCTCTGTTCAACGAGCTTAAGTGCTGTGAATCACTATAGGGGGACCCTCACCCAGACCGCTTAGTGATCAGAGCAACGTTTTTACCAAATGCGTTTCGAAACAACATGAGGATCCATATATATTTCATTAGCCCAATAATGCATGCGGACTTCTACATATAATCAACACCTCACCCCCACCAGGATTTGAACCCACGATCTTATAATTGTGACTGGGGAACGTTACCTCTGGGCAACCAGGATAATAAAAGCAGTCCTAGACTCTACCATATTTCACACAAAGCCTGTTCAACGACCTTATGGCGCCATGAACCTTTAATGGGGACCACCCGTGCCGCTTAGGTGATCAGAGCAACGTTTTACCAAATCCGGCTTCGACGAGGATCCATATATATTTCATTAGCCCAATAAAGCACGCGGACCTCAACACATAATCAACACCTCACCCCACCAGGATTTGAACCCATGATCTTATAACTGTGACCGGGGAACGGTGCCTCTGAACCACCAGGAAACTAAAAGCAGTCCTAGACTGTTATATTTCACACAAAGCCTGTTGAATGAGCTTATGGCGCCGTGAACCTCTTATTGGGACCAGCAGTGCCGCTTAGGTTATCAGAGCAACGTTTTACCTAATCTGGCTTGGAAACTCGAGGATCCATATATATTTCAATCGCCCAATAAAGCACGCGGACTTCTACATATAATCAAAACCTCACCCCACCAGGATTTGAACCCACGATCTTATAATTGTGACCGGGGAACGCTACCTCTGGGCCACCAGGACAATAAAAGTAGTCCTACACTCTACTATAATTCACACAAATCCTGTTCAACGAGCTTATGGCGCCGTGAACCTCTAATGGGGACCACCCGTGCTGCTTAGGTGATCAGAGCAACGTTTTTCCAAATGCGGCTTCGAAACACGAGGATCCAAATATATTTCATTAGCCCAATAAAGCACTCGGACTTATACATATAATCAACACCTCACCCCACCAGGATTCAAACCCACGATCTTATAATTGTGACCGGGTATGCTACCTCTGGGCCACCAGACAATAAAGCAGTCCTAGGACTTCCTAATATATTTCTACACAAAGCCTGTTCAACGCAGCTTATGGCGTCAGTGGAACTCCTTAATGGGGACCAATTGCATGCTTAGGTGATCAGAGCATGTTTTTCCAAATAAGTGCTTGAAACATCAGGATCCAAATATATTTCATTAGCCCAATAAAGCACTCGGACTTCTACATATAATCAACACCTCACCCCACCAGGATTCAAACCCACGATCTTATAATTGTGACCGGGGTATGCTACCTCTGGGCCACCAGGACAATAAAAGCAGTCCTAGCCTCTACTATATTTCACACAAAGCCTGTTCAACGACCTTATGACGCCGTGAATCTCTAATGGGGACCACCCTTGTCCCTTAGGTGATCAGAGCAACGTTTTACCATATCCGGCTTGGAAACACGAGTATCCATATATATTTCATTAGCCCAATAAAGCACTCGGACTTCTACATATAATCAATACCTCACCCCACTAGGATTCAAACCCACGATGTTATAATTGTGACCGGGGAACGCTACCTCTGGGCCACCAGGACAGTAAAAGCAGTCCTAGACTCTGCTATGTTTCACACAAAGCCTGTTCAACGAGCTTTTGGCGCCGTGAACCTCTAATGGGGACCACCCGTGCCGCTTAAGTGATCAGAGCAACGTTTTTCCAAATGCGGCTTCGAAACACGAGGATCCATATATATTTCATTAGGCCAATAAAGCAGGCGGAGTTCTACATATAATCAACACCTCATCCCACCAGGATTTGAACCCACGATCTTATAATTGTGACCGGAGACGCCACCTCTGGGCCACTAGGAACAACAATAAGCAGTCCTAGCTTCTGGGTTACATTTCACAAGCCTCTCGTTAACGAGATTATGGCGCCGTGAACCTCTAATGGGGGACCACACCCGCATGCTTAGGGTGATCAGAGCAATGTTTTTTCAATGACTTCTGCCACACAATCAACACCTCACCCCACCAGGATTTGAACCTTTATCTTCTAATTGTGACAGGCGGAACGCTACCTCTGGGCCACCAGGACAATAAAAGCAGTCCTAGACTCTGCTATATTTCACACAAAGCCTGTTCAACGAGATTATGGCGCCGTGAACCTCTAATGGGGACCACCCGTGCTGCTTAGGTGATCAGAGCAATGTTTTTCCAAATGCGGCTTCGAAACACGAGGATCCATATATATTTCATTATCCCAATGAAGCACGCAGACTTCTACATATAATCAACACCTCACCCCACAAGGATTTGAACCCATGATCTTATAACTGTGACGGGGAACGCTACCTCTGGGCCACCAGGACAATAAAAGCAGTCCTAGACTCTGCTATATTTCACACAAAGCCTGTTCAACGAGCTTATGGCGCTGTGAACCACTATATTGGGACCAGCAGTGCCGCTTAGGTTATCAGAGCAACGTTTTACCAAATCTGGCTTGGAAACTCGAGGATCCATATATATTTCAATCGCCCAATAAAGCACGCGGACTTTTACATATAATCAAAACCTCACCCCACCAGGATTTGAACCCACGATCTTTTAATTGTGACCGGGGAACGCTACCTCTGGGCCACCAGGACAATAAAAGCAGTCCTACACTCTGCTATATTCCACACATATCCTGTTCAACGAGCTTATGGCACCGTGAACCTTTAATGAGGACCACCCGTGCCGCTTAGGTGATCAGAGCAAAGTTTTACCAAATGCGGCTTCGAAACACGAGGATCCATATATATTTCATTAGCCCAATAAAGCGCGCAGACTTCTACATATAATCAACACCTCACCCCACCAGGATTTGAACCCACGATCTTATAATTGTTACCGGTGAATGCTACCTCTGGGCCACTAGGACAATAAAAGCAGTCCTAGACTCTGCTATATTTCACACAAAGCCTGTTCAACGAGCTTATGGCGCTGTGAACCACTATTGGGGACCACCCGTGCTGCTTAGGTGATCAGAGCAAAGTTTTACCAAATGCGGCTTCGAAACACGAGGATCCATATATATTTCATTAGCCCAATAAAGCATGCGGAGTTCTTCATATAATCAAAACCTCACCCCACCAGGATTCGAACCCACGATCTTCTAATTGTGACCGGGGAACGCTACCTCTGGGTCACCAGGACACTAAAAGCAGTCCTAGACTCTGCTATGTTTCGCACAAAGCCTGTTCAACGAGCTTTTGGCACCGTGAACCTCTAATGGGGACCACCCTTGCCGCTTAGGTGCTCAGAGCAACGTTTTACCAAATGCGGCTTCGAAACACGAGGATCCATATATATTTCATTAGCCCAATAAAGCACGCGGAGTTCTACATATAATCAACACCTCATCCCACCAGGATTTGAACCCACGATCGTATAATTGTGACGGGGGAACGCTACCTCTGGGCCACCAGACACAAAAGCAGTCCTAGACCTGCTATATTTTTCACATAAAGCCTGTTCAACGAGCTTATGGCGCTTTTAAACCACTATTATAGACCACCTGTGCCGCTTAGGTGATCAGAGCAACGTTTTACCAAATGCGGCTTCGAAACGACGAGATCCATATATATTTCTATTAGCCCAATAAAGCACGCGGGACTTTCATATAATCAACACCTCACCCCACCAGGATTTGAACCCACGATCTTAATTTGTGACGGTGAACGCTACCTCTGGGCTACCAGGAACAATAAAAGCAGTCCTAGACTCTGCTATATTTCACACAAAGCCTGTTCAACGAGCTTAAGGCACCGTAAACCTCTAATGAAGACCACCCGTGCCGCTTAGGTGATCAGAGCAACGTTTTACCAAATGCGGCTTCGAAACACGAGGATCCATATATATTTCATTAGCCCAATAAAGCACGCGGACTTCTTCATATAATCAACACTTCACCTCACCAGGATTCGGAACCACGATCTTCTAATTGTGACCGGGGATCGCTACCTCTGGGCCACCAGGACACTAAAAGCATACCTAGACTCTGCTATATTTCACACAAAGCTTGTTCAACGAGCTTACAAAAATTGCTTAGAATTCCTACGAGGACCACCCAAAAGCGCTTAGGTGATCAGAGCAACGTTTTACAAAATGCGGCTTCGAAACACGAGCATCCATATATATTTCATTAGCCTAATAAAGCACGCGGACTTCTTCATATAATCAACACCTCACCCCACCAGGATTCGAACCCACGATCTTCTAATTGTGACCGGGCCACCAGGACACTAAAAGCATTCCTAGACTCTCCTATATTTCACACAAAGCCTGTTCAACGAGCTTTTGGCGCCGTGAACCTTTAATGAGGACCACCCGTGCCGCTTAGGTGATCAGAGCAACGTTTTACCATATCCGGCTTGTAAACACGAGGATCCATATATATTTCATTAGCCCAATAAAGCACGCGGACTTCTACATATAATCAACACCTCACCCCACCAGGATTCAAACCCACGATCTTATAATTGTGACCGGGGTATGCTACCTCTTGGCCACCAGGACAATAAAAGCAGTCCAAGTCTCTACTATATTTCACACAAAGCCTGTTCAACGACCTGATGGCTCCATGAACCACTAATGGGGACATCCGGTGCCGCTTAGGTGATCAGAGCAACGTTTTACCAAATCCGGCTTCGAAACACAAGGATCCATATATATTTCATTAGCTCAATAAAGCACGCGGACTTCTACATATAATGAACGCCTCACCCCACCAGGATTTGAAGCCACGATCTTATAATTGTGACCGGGGAACGCTACCTCTGGGCCAACAGGACAATAAAAGCATTCGTAGGCTCTGCTATATTTCAGACAAAGCCTTTTCAACGAGCTTTTGGCGCGGTGAACCTCTAATGGGGACCACCCGTGCCGCTTAGGTGATCAGAGCAACGTTTTACCTAAAATGCTGCTTCAAACACGAGGATCCATATATATTTCATTAACCCAATAAAGCACGCCGACTTCTACATATAATCAACACCTCACCCCACCAGGATTTGAACCCACAATCTTATAATTGTGACCGGGGGACGCTAACTCTGGGCCACCAGGACAATAAAAGCAGTCCTAGGCTCTGCTATATTCCACACATAGCCTGTTCAACGAGCTTATGGCGCCGTGAAACTCTAATGGGGACCACCCGTGCTGCTTAGGTGATCAGACCAACATTTTACCAAATGCGGCTTCGAAACAAGAAGGATCCATATATTTCATTAGCCCAATAAAGCACGTGGACTTCTACATTTAATCAACACCTCACCCCACCAGGATTTGAACCCACGATCTTATAATTGTGAACGGGGAACGCTACCTCTGGGCCACCAGGACAATAAAAGCAGTCCTAGACTGTACAGATTTCACACAAAGCCTGTTCAACGACCTATGGCCCATGAACCACTAATGGGGACCACCGGTGCCGCTTAGGTGATCAGAGCAACGTTTTACCAAAACCGGCTTCGAAACACGAGGATCCATATATATTTCATTAGCCCAATAAAGCACGCAGACTTCTACATATAATCAACACCACACCCCACCAGGATTTGAACCCACAATCTTATAATTGTGACATGGGAATGCTACCTCTGGGCCACTAGGACAATATAAGCAGCCCTAGACTCTGCTATATTTCACACAAAGCCTGTTCAACGAGCTTATGGCGCCGTGAACCTCTAATAAGGACCACCCGTGCCGCTTAGGTGATCAGAGCAACGTTTTACCAAATGCGGCTTCGAAACACGAGGATCCATATATATTTCATTAGCCCAATAAAGCACGCGGACCTTAACACATAATCAACACCTCACCCCACCAGGATTTGAACCCATGGTCTTATAACTGTGACCGGGGAACGGTGCCTCTGAACCACTAGGAAACTAAAAGCAGTCCAAGACTGTTATGTTTCACACAAAGCCTGTTGAATGAGCTTATGGCGCCGTGAACCTCTTATTGGGACCAGCAGTGCCGCTTAGGTTATCAGAGCAACGTTTTACCAAATCTGGCTTGGAAACTCGAGGAACCATATATATTTCAATCGCCCAATAAAGCACGCGGACTTCTACATATAATCAAAACCTCACCCCACCAGGATTTGAACCCACGATCTTATAATTGTGACCGGGGAACGCTACCTCTGGGCCACCAGGACAATAAAAGCAGTCCTACACTCTGCTAAATTTCACACAAATCCTGTTCAACGAGCTTATGGCGCCGTGAACCTCTAATGGGGACCACCCGTGCTGCTTAGGTGATCAGAGCAATGTTTTTCCAAATGCGGCTTCAAAATACGAGGATCCATATATATTTCATTAGCCCAATAAAGCACGCGGACTTCTACACATAATCAACACCTCACCCCACCAGGATTCAAACCCACGATCTTATAATTGTGACCGGGGTATGCTACCTCTGGGCCACCAGGACAATAAAAGCAGTCCTAGACTCTACTATATTTCACACAAAGCCTGTTCAACGACCTTATGGCGCCGTGAATCTCTAATGGGGACCACCCTTGCCCCTTAGGTGATCAGAGCAACGTTTTACCATATCCGGCTTGGAAACACGAGTATCCATATATATTTCATTAGCCCAACAAAGCACTCGACTTCTATATTATGGATCACACTTATCCCACCAGGATTCAAACCCACGATCTTAATTCAGACCGGGGAACGCTACCTCTGGGCCACCAGGACACTAAAAGTGTCCTAGACTCTGCTATGTTTCACATTAAAGCCTGTCTAAATTGAGCTTTTGGCGCCGTGAACCTCTAATGGGGACCACCCGTGCCGCTTAAGTGATCAGAGCAACGTTTTTCCAAATGCGGCTTCGAAACACGAGGATCCATATATATTTCATTTGGCCAATAAAGCACGCGGAGTTCTACATATAATCAACACCTCATCCCACCAGGATTTGAACCCACGATCTTATAATTGTGACCGGGAGACGCTACCTCTGGGCCACTAGGAACAATAAAAGCAGTCCTAGACTCTGCTATATTTCACACAAAGCCTGTTCAACGAGAATATGGCGCCGTGAACCTCTAATGGGGACCACCCGTGCTGCTTAGGTGATCAGAGCAATGTTTTTCCAAATGCGGCTTCGAAACACGAGGATCCATATATATTTCATTTGCCCAATAAAGCAAGCGGACTTCTACACATAATCAACACCTCACCCCACCAGGATTTGAACTCAAGATCTTCTAATTGTGACAGGCGGAACGCTACCTCTGGGCCACCAGGACAATAAAAGCAGTCCTAGACTCTGCTATATTTCACACAAAGCCTGTTCAACGAGATTATGGCGCCGTGAACCTCTAATGGGAACCACCCGTGCTGCTTAGGTGATCAGAGCAATGTTTTACCAAATGCGGCTTCGAAACACGAGGATCCATATATATTTCATTATCCCAATAAAGCACGAAGACTTCTACATATAATCAACACCTCACCCCACAAGGATTTGAACCCATGATCTTATAACTGTGACCGGGGAACGGTGCCTCTGAACCACCAGGAAACTAAAAGCAGTCCTAGATTGTTATATTTCACACAAAGCCTGTTGAATGAGGATATGGCGCCGTGAACCTCTTATTGGGACCAGCAGTGCCGCTTAGGTTATCAGAGCAACGTTTTACCAAATCTGGCTTGGAAACTCGAGGATCCATATATATTTCAATCGCCCAATAAAGCATGCGGAGTTCTTCATATAATCAAAACCTCACCCCACCAGGATTCGAACCCACGATCTTCTAATTGTGACCGGGGAACGCTACCTCTGGGCCACCAGGACAATAAAAGCAATCCTACACTCTGCTATATTCCACACATATCCTGTTCAACGAGCTTATGGCGCCATGAACCTCTGATGGGGACCACCCATGCTGCTTAGGTGATCAGAGCAACGTTTTTCCAAATGCGGCTTCGAAACACGAGGATCCAAATATATTTCATTAGCCCAATAAAGCATGCGGAGTTCTTCATATAATCAAAACCTCACCCCACCAGGATTCGAACCCACGATCTTCTAATTGTGACCGGGGAACGCTACCTCTGGGTCACCAGGACACTAAAAGCAGTCCTAGACTCTGCTATGTTTCGCACAAAGCCTGTTCAACGAGCTTTTGGCGCCGTGAACCTCTAATGGGGACCACCCTTGCCGCTTAGGTGATCAGAGCAACGTTTTACCAAATGCGGCTTCGAAACACGAGGATCCATATATATTTCATTAGCCCAATAAAGCACGCGGAGTTATACATATAATCAACACCTCATCCCACCAGGATTTGAACCCACGATCTTATAATTGTGACGGGGGAACGCTACCTCTGGGCCACCAGGACAATAAAAGCAGTCCTAGACTCTGCTTTATTTCACACAAAGCCTGTTCAACGAGCTTATGGCGCTGTGAACCACTATAGGGGACCACCCGTGCCGCTTAGGTGATCAGAGCAACGTTTTACCAAATGCGGCTTTGAAACACGAGGATCCATATATATTTCATTAGCCCAATAAAGCACGCCGGACTTCTACATATAATCAACACCTCACCCCACCAGGATTTGAACCCACAATCTTATAATTGTGACCGGGCAACGCTACCTCTGGGCCACCAGGACACTAAAAGCATTCCTAGACTCTGCTATATTTCACACAAAGCCTGTTCAACGAGCTTATGGCCGAACCACTATAGGGACCAAAGCCGCTTTTAGTGATCAGGAGCAACGTTTTATCAAATGTGGCTTCGAAAACAATGAGGATCCATATATATTTCATTAGCCCAATAAAGCACGCGGACTTCTTCATATAATCAACACCTCACCCCACCAGGATTCGAACCCACGATCTTCTAATTGTGACCGGGCCACCAGGACACTAAAAGCATTCCTAGACTCTGCTATATTTCACACAAAGCCTGTTCAACGAGCTTTTGGCGCCGTGAACCTTTAATGAGGACCACCCGTGCCGCTTCGGTGATCAGAGCAACGTTTTACCAAATGCGGCTTCGGAACACGAGGATCCATATATATTTCATTAGCCCAATAAAGCACGCGGACTTCTACATATAATCAACACCTCACCCCACCAGGATTCAAACCCACGATCTTATAATTGTGACCGGGGTATGCTACCTCTGGGCCACCAGGACAATAAAAGCAGTCCAAGTCTCTACTATATTTCACACAAAGCCTGTTCAACGACCTGATGGCTCCATGAACCACTAATGGGGACTTCCGGTGCCGCTTAGGTGATCAGAGCAACGTTTTACCAAAACCTGCTTCGAAACACGAGGATCCATATATATTTCATTAGCCCAATAAAGCACGCAGACTTCTACATATAATCAACACCTCATCCCACCAGGATTTGAACCCACGATCTTATAATTGTGACCGGGGAATGCTACCTCTGGGCCACTAGGACAATAAAAGCAGCCCTAGACTGTGCTATATTTCACACAAAGCCTTTTCAACCAGCTTATGGCGCTGTGAACCACTATAGGGGACCACCCGTGCCGCTTAGGTGATCAGAGCAACGTTTTACCAAATGCGGCTTCGAAACACGAGGATCCATATATATTTCATTAGCCCAATAAAGCACGCGGACTTCTTCATATAATCAACACCTCACCCCACCAGGATTTGAACCCACGATCTTATAATTGTGACCGGGGAATGCTACCTCTGGGCCACCAGGCCAATAAAAGCAGTCCTAGACTCTGCTATATTTCACACAAAGCCTGTTCAACGACCTTATGGCTCCATGAACCACTAATGGGGACCACCTGTGCCTCTTAGGTGATCAGAGAAACGTTTTACCAAAACCGGCTTCGAAACACGATGATCCATATATATTTCATTAGCCCAATAAAGCACTCAGACTTCTACATATAATCAACACCTCACCCCACCAGGATTTGAACCCACGATCTTATAATTGTGACATGGGAATGCTACCTCTGGGCCACTAGGACAATAAAAGCAGCCCTAGACTCTGCTATATTTCACAGAAAGCCTGTTCAACGAGCTCATGGCGCCGTGAACCTCTAATGAGGACCACCCGTGCCGCTTAGGTGATCAGAGCAACGTTTTACCAAATGCGGTTTCGAAACACGAGGATCCATATATATTTCAATCGCCCAAAAAAGCACGCGGACTTGTACATATAATCAACACCTCATCCCACCAGGATTTGAACCCACGACTCTTATAATTGTGACCGGGGAATGCTACCTTTGGGCCACCAGGACAGTAAAAGCAGTCCTAGACTCTTCTATATTTCACACAAAGCCTGTTCAACGAGCTTATGGCGCCGTGAACCTCTAATGGGGACCACCCGTGCCGCTTAGGTGATCAGAGCAACGTTTTAACAAATGCGGCTTCGAAACACGAGGATCCATATATATTTCATTAGCCCAATAAAGCACGCGGACTTCTACATATAATCAACACCTCACCCCACCAGGATTCAAATCCACGATCTTATAATTGTGACCGGGGTATGCTACCTCTGGGTCACCAGGACAATAAAAGCAGTCCAAGTCTCTACTATATTTCACTCAAAGCCTGTTCAACGACCTTATGGCTCAATGAACCACTAATGGGGACCACCTGTGCCGCTTAGGTGATCAGAGCAACGTTTTACCAAAACCGGCTTCGAAACACGAGGATCCATATATATTTCATTAGCCTAACAAAGCAATTTTATACTCTTTTGCTATATAATCAACACTCTCACCCCACTCAGGATTTTGAACCCATCAGATCTTAATTGTGACTGGGAATGCTACCTCTGGCCACTAGGACAGCAAACTTAGCCCTAGATTCTGCTATATATTTCTACATGCCAAAGCCTTTTTCAATCTAGCCATGATGTGCCAGAACCAATTATAGGGACCACCTGTGCCGCTTAGGTGATCAGAGCAACGTTTTACCAAAAGCGGCTTCGAAACACGAGGATCCATATATATTTCATTAGCCCAATAAAGCACGCAGACTTCTACACATAATCAACACCTCACCCCACCAGGATTTGAACTCAAGATCTTCTAATTGTGACAGGCGGAACGCTACCTCTGGGCCACCAGGACAATAAAAGCAGTCCTAGACTCTCTGCTATATTTCACACACAGCCTGTTCAACGAGCTTTTGGCGCCGTGAACCTCTAATGGGGACCACCCGTGCTGCTTAGGTGATCAGAGCAATGTTTTTCCAAATGCGGCTTCGAAACACGAGGATCCATATATATTTCATTATCCCAATGAAGCACGCAGACTTCTACATATAATCAACACCTCACCCCACAAGGATTTGAACCCATGATCTTATAACTGTGACCGGGAACGGTGCCTCTGAACCACCAGGAAACTAAAAGCAGTCCTAGATTGTTATATTTCACACAAAGCCTGTTGAATGAGCATATGGCGCCGTGAACCTCTTATTGGGACCAGCAGTGCCGCTTAGGTTATCAGAGCAACGTTTTACCAAATCTGGCTTGGAAACTCGAGGATCCATATATATTTCAATCGCCCAATAAAGCACTCGGACTTCTACATATAATCAAAACCTCACCCCACCAGGATTTGAACCAACGATCTTTTAATTGTGACCGGGGAACGCTACCTCTGGGCCACCAGGACAATAAAAGCAGTCCTACACTCTGCTATATTTCACACAAATCCTGTTCAACGAGCTTATGGCGCCGTGAACCTCTAATGGGGACCACCCGTGCTGCTTAGGTGATCAGAGCAACGTTTTTCCAAATGCGGCTTCGAAACACGAGGATCCAAATATATTTCATTAGCCCAATAAAGCACTCGGACTTCTACATATAATCAACACCTCACCCCACCAGGATTCAAACCCACGATCTTATAATTGTGACCGGGGTATGGTACCTCTGGGCCACCAGGACAATAAAAGCAGTCCTAGAAGCTACTATATTTCACACAAAGCCTGTTCAACGACCTTATGGCGCCTTGAACCTCTAATGGGAACCACCCTTGCCCCTTAGGTGATCAGAGCAACGTTTTACCATATCCGGCTTGGAAACACGAGTATCCATATATATTTCATTAGCCCAATAAAGCACTCGGACTTCTACATATAATCAATACCTCACCCCACCAGGATTCAAACCCACGATCTTATAATTGTGGCCGGGGTATGCTACCTCTGGGCCACCAGGACAATAAAAGCAGTCCAAGTCTCTACTATATTTCACATAAAGCCTCTTCAACGACCTTATGGCTCCATGAACCTCTAATGGGGACCACCTGTGCCGCTTAGGTGATCAGAGCAACGTTTTACCAAATCCGGCTTCGAAACACGAGGATCCATATATATTTCATTAGCCCAATAAAGCATGCAGACTTCTACATATAATCAACACCTCACCCCACCAGCATTTGAACCCACGATCTTATAATTGTTACCGGTGAATGCTACCTCTGGGCCACTAGGACAATAAAAGCAGTCCTAGACTCTGCTATATTTCACACAAAGCCTGTTCAACGAGCTTATGGCGCTGTGGACCACTATAGGGGATCACCCGTGCTGCTTAGGTGATCAGAGCAACGTTTTACCAAATGCGGCTTCGAAACACGAGGATCCATATATATTTCATTAGCCCAATAAAGCACGCGGAGTTCTTCATATAATCAAAACCTCACCCCAACAGGATTCGAACCCACGATCTTCTAATTGTGACCGGGGAACGCTACCTCTGGGTCACCAGGACACTAAAAGCAGTTCTAGACTCTGCTATGTTTCGCACAAAGCCTGTTCAACGAGCTTTTGGCGCCGTGAACCTCTAATGGGGACCACCCTTGCCGCTTAGGTGATCAGAGCAACGTTTTACCAAATGCGGCTTCGAAACACGAGGATCCATATATATTTCATTAGCCCAATAAAGCACGCGGAGTTCTACATATAATCAACACCTCATCCCACAAGGATTTGAACCCACGATCTTATAATTGTGACCGGGGGACGCTACCTATGGGCCACCAGGAACAATAAAAGCAGTCCTAGACTCTGCTATATTTCACACAAAGCCTGTTCAACGAGCTTAAGGCGCCGTAAACCTCTAATGAGGACCACCGGTGCCGCTTTGGTGATCAGAGCAACGTTTTACCAAATGCGGCTTCGAAACACGAGGATCCATATATATTTCATTAGCCCAATAAAGCACGCGGACTTCTTCATATAATCAACACCTCACCCCACCAGGATTTGAACCCACGATCTTCTAATTGTGACGGGGGAACGCTACCTCTGGGCCACCAGGACAATAAAAGCAGTCCTAGACTCTGCTATATTTCACAAAAGCCTGTTCAACGAGCTTATGGCTGTGAACCTCTAAGGGGACACCCGTGCGGCTTAGGTGATCAGAGCAACGTTTTACCAAATCCGGCTTCGAAACACGAGGATCAATATATATTTCATTAGCCCAATACAGCACGCGGACTTCTACATATAATCAACACCTCACCCCACCAGGGTTCGAACCCACGATCTTCTAATTGTGACCGGAGAACGCTACCTCTGGGCCACCAGGACACTAAAAAAGCATTCTAGACTCTGCTATATTTCACACAAAGCCTGTTCAACGAGCTTTTGGCGTCGTGATCCTTTAATGAGGACCACCCGTGCCGCTTAGGTGATCAGAGCAACGTTTTACCAAATGCGGCTTCGAAACACGAGGATCCATATATATTTCATTAGCCCAATAAAGCACGCGGACTTCTACATATAATCAACACCTCACCCCACCAGGATTCAAACCCACGATCTTATAATTGTGACCGGGGTATGCTACCTCTGGGCCACCAGGACAATAAAAGCAGTCCAGGTCTCTACTATATTTCACACAAAGCCTGTTCAACGACTTCATGGCTCCATGAACCACTAAAGGGGACCACCGGTGCCGCTTAGGTGATCAGAGCAACGTTTTACCAAAACCGGCGTCGAAACACGAGGATCCATATATATTTCATTAGCCCAATAAAGCACGCGGACTTCTTCATATAATCAACACCTCACCCCACCAGGATTTGAACCCACGATCTTCTAAGTGTGACCGGGGATCGCTACCTCTGGGCCACCAGGACACTAAAAGCAATCCTAGGCTCTGCTATATTTCACACAAAGCCTGTTCAACGAGCTTATGGCGCCGTGAACCTCTAATGAGGACCACCCGTGCCGCTTAGGTGATCAGAGTAACGTTTTACCAAATGCGGCTTCGAAACACGAGGATCCATATATATTTCATTAGCCCAATAAAGCACGCGGACTTCTACATATAATCAACACCTCACTCCACCAGGATTTGAACCCACGATCTTATAATTGTGAACGGGGGACGCTACCTCTGGGCCACCAGGAACAATAAAAGCAGTCCTAGACTCTGATATATTTCACACAAAGCCTGTTCAACGAGCTTAAGGCACCGTTAACCTCTAATGAGGACCACCCGTGCCGCTTAGGTGATCAGAGCAACGTTTTACAAAATGCGGCTTCGAAACACGAGCATCCATATATATTTCATTAGCCTAATAAAGCACGCGGACTTCTTCATATAATCAACACCTCACCCCACCAGGATTCGAACCCACGATCTTCTAATTGTGACCGGGCCACCAGGACACTAAAAGCATTCCTAGACTCTCCTATATTTCACACAAAGCCTGTTCAACGAGCTTTTGGCGCCGTGAACCTTTAATGACGACCACCCGTGCCGCTTAGGTGATCAGAGCAACGTTTTACCAAATGCGGCTTCGAAACACGAGGATCCATATATATTTCATTAGCCCAATAAAGCACGCGGACTTCTACATATAATCAACACCTCACTCCACAAGGATTCAAACCCACGATCTTATAATTGTGACCGGGGTATGCTACCTCTGGGCCACCAGGACAATAAAAGCAGTCCAAGTCTCTACTATATTTCACACAAAGCCTGTTCAACGACCTGATGGCTCCATGAACCACTAATGGGGACTTCCGGTGCCGCTTAGGTGATCAGAGCAACGTTTTACCAAAACCATCTTCGAAACACGAGGATCCATATATATTTCATTAGCCCAATAAAACACGCAGACTTCTACATATAATGAACACCTCACCCCACCAGGATTTGAACCCACGATCTTATAATTGTGACCGGGGAATGCTACCTCTGGGCCACTAGGACAATAAAAGCAGCCCTAGACTCTGCTATATTTCACACAAAGCCTTTTCAACGAGCTTATGGCGCTGTGAACCACTATAGGGGACCACCCGTGCCGCTTAGGTGATCAGAGCAACGTTTGCATCCGTCGGCTTCGGCTCACGAGGATCCGCCGCCATATTTCGTGGCCCAATAAAGCCGCGGCGGACACCTTCGCCCTAATCAACACCTCACCCCGCAAGTTTGAACCCGATCTTATAGTGTGACCGGTGAATGCTACCTCTGGGCCACCAGGACAATAAAAGCAGTCCTAGACTCTTCTGTATTTCACACAAAGCCTGTTCAACGAGCTTATGGCGCCGTGAACCTCTAATGGGGACCACCTGTGCCGCTTAGGTGATCAGAGCAACGTTTTACCAAATGCGGCTTCGGAACAAGAGGATCCATATATATTTCATTAGCCCAATAAAGCACACAGACTTCTACATATAATCAACACCTCACCCCATCAGGATTTGAACCCATGATCTTATAACTGTGACCGGGGAACGGTGCCTCTGAACCACCAGGAAACTAAAAGCAGTCCTAGACTGTTATATTTCACACAAAGCCTGTTCAACGACCTTATGGCTCCATGACCACTAATGGGGACCACCGGTGCCGCTTAGGTGATCAGAGCAACGTTTTACCAAAACCGGCTTCGAAACACGAGGATCCATATATATTTCATTAGCCCAATAAAGTACGCAGACTTCTACATATAATCAACACCTCACCCCACCAGGATTTGAACCCACGATCTTATAATTGTGACCGGGGAATGCTACCTCTGGGCCACTAGGACAATAAAAGCAGCCCTAGACTCTGCTATATTTCACACAAAGCCTTTTCAACGAGCTTATGGCGCTGTGAACCACTATAGGGGACCACCCGTGCCGCTTAGGTGATCAGAGCAACGTTTTACCAAATGCGGCTTCGAAACACGAGGATCCATATATATTTCATTAGCCCAATAAAGCACGCTGACTTCTTCATATAATCAACACCTCACCCCACCAGGATTTGAACCCACGATCTTATAATTGTGACCGGGGAATGCTACCTCTGGGCCACCAGGACAATAAAAGCAGTCCTAGACTCTGCTATATTTCACCTGGCCTGTTCAACGAGATTATGGGCGCGTGAACCTCTAATAGGGGACCACCCCCGTGCTGCTGGAGTGATCAAACGTGTTTTACCGTGCGGCGAAACCGAGGATCCATGTATATTTCATTATCCCCAATAAAGCACGCAGACTTCTACATATAATCAACACCTCACCCCATCAGGATTTGAACCATTGATCTTATAACTGTGACCGGGGAACGGTGCCTCTGAACCACCAGGAAACTAAAAGCAGTCCTAGACTGTTATATTTCACACAAAGCCTGTTGAATGAGCTTATGGCGCCGTGAACCTCTTATTGGGACCAGCAGTGCCGCTTAGGTTATCAGAGCAACGTTTTACCAAATCTGGCTTGGAAACTCGAGGATCCATATATATTTCAATCGCCCAATAAAGAAGGCGGACTTCTACATATAATCAAAACCTCACCCCACCAGGATTTGAACCCACGTTCTTATAATTGTGACAGGGAAACGCTACCTCTGGGCCACCAGGACAATATAAGCAGTCCTACACTCTGCTATATTTCACACAAATCCTGTTCAACGAGCTTATGGCGCCATGAACCTCTAATGGGGACCACCCTTGCCCCTTAGGTGATCAGAGCAACGTTTTACCAAAACCGGCTTCGAAACACGAGTATCCACATATATTTCATTAGCCCGATAAAGCACGCGGAGTTCTATATATAATCAACACCTCATCCCACCAGGATTTGAACCCACGATCTTATAATTGTGACCGGGGGACGCTACCTCTGGGCCACCAGGACATTAAAAGCAGTCCTAGACTCTACTATATTTCACACAAAGCCTGTTCCGTTTGACCTTCTTGCCAACCATGAAAAGACACTCTAATAGGGACCACCGTGCAACAGGTGATTGATCAGAGCAACATTTTTTAAATGCGACATCAGCTCTGAAGATCCTTGCTTTGTTAGCCGCCCAATAAAACTGTAGCGGACTTCTTCCTTATAATCAACACCTCACCCCACCAGGATTTGAACCCCCGATCTTATAATTGTGACCGGGGAATGCTACCTCTGGGCCACCAAGACAATAAAAGCAGTCCTAGACTCTGTTATATTTCACACAAAGCGTGTTCAAAGAGCTTATGGCGCCGTGAACCACTATAGGGGACCAACCGTGCCGCTTAGGTGATCAGAGCAACGTTTTACCAAATGCGGCTTCGAAATACGAGGATTCAAATATATTTCATTAGCCCAATAAAGCACTCGGACTTCTACATATAATCAACACCTCACCCCACCAGGATTCAAACCCACGCTCTTATAATTGTGACCGGGATATGCTACCTCTGGGCCACCAGGACAATAAAAGCAGTCATAGACTCTACTATATTTCACACAAAGCCTGTTCAACGACCTTATGGCGCCATGAAACTCTAATGGGGACCACCCGTGCCCCTTAGGTGATCAGAGCAACGTTTTACCATATCCGGCTTGGAAACACGAGCAT
This sequence comes from Homarus americanus, assembly GCF_018991925.1. Classification (NCBI taxonomy): domain Eukaryota; kingdom Metazoa; phylum Arthropoda; class Malacostraca; order Decapoda; family Nephropidae; genus Homarus; species Homarus americanus. Next base: position 19,288 of record NW_024733279.1, read on the forward strand.
CCATATATATTTCATTAGCCCAATAAAGCACTCGGACTTCTACATTTAATCAACACCTCACCCCACCAGGATTTGAACCCACGATCTTCCAAATTTAGCGTGAAACTTGATACCTCTGGGCCTGAGACAATAAAAGCAGTCCTAGACTCGATATATTTCACAAAGCCTGTTCAGCGGTTGCCGTGAACATCTAGGGACCACCCGTTGCTGCTTGGTGATCAGAGCAATGTTTTTTGCTGCGTCTTGACCCGACACGTGGATCCATATATATTTCGTAATAAACCTGCCCGGACTTCTACATATAATCAACACCTCACCCACCAGGATTCGAACCAACGATCTTAGAATTCTGACCGGGGAACGCTACCTCTGGGCCACCAGGACACTAAAAGCAGTCCTGAACTCTGTTATATTTTACAAAAAACCTGTTCAATGAGCTTATGGCGCCGTGAACCTCTAATGGGGACCACCCGTGCCACTTAGGTGATCAGAGCAACGTTTTACCAAATCCGGCATCGAAAAACGAGGATCCATATATATTTCTTTAGCCCAATAAAGCAAGCAGATTTCTACATATAATCAACACCTCACCCCACCAGGATTCAAACCCAAAATCTTATAATTGTGACCAGGGAATGCTACCTGTGGACCACCAGGACACTAAAAGCACTCCTAGACTCTGTTATATTTCACGCAAAGCCTGTTCAACGAGCTTATGGCGCCGTGAACCTCTACTGGGGACCACCAGTGCCGCTTAGGTGATAAGAGCAACGTTTTACCAAATCCCGCTTGGAAACACGAGGCTCCATATATATTTCATTAGCCCAATAAAGCACGCGGACTTCTACATAAAATCAACACCTCACCCCACCAGGATTCAATCCCAAAATCTTATGATTGTGATTAGGGAATGCTACCTGTGGACCACCAGGACACTAAAAGCAGTCCTAGACTCTGTTATATTTCACACAAAGCCTGTTCAACGAGCTTTTGGCGCCGTGAACCTCTAATGAGGACCACCAGTGCCGCTTAGGTGTTCAGAGTAACGTTTTACTAAATCCAGCTTCGAAACACGAGGATCCATATCTATTTCATTAGCCCAATAGAGCACGCACATTTCTACATATAATCAACACCTCACCCCACCAGGATTCGAACCAACGATCTTATAATTGTGACCGGGGAACGCTACCTCTGGGCCACCAGGACACTAAAAGCAGTCCTGAACTCTGTTATATTTCACAAAAAGCCTGTTCAATGAGCTTATGGCGCCGTGAACCTTTAATTGGGACCACCCGTGCCGCTTAGGTGATCAGAGCAACGTTATACCAAATCCGGCTTCGAAACACGAGGATCCATATCTATTTCATTAGCCCAATAAAGCATGCGGACTTCTACATATAATCAACACCTCACCCCACCAGGATTTGAACCCACGATCTTATAATTGTGACCGGGGAACGCTACCTCTGGGCAACCAGGACAATAAATGCAGTCCTAGACTCTACTATATTTCACACAAAGCCTGTTCAACGACATTATGGTGCCATGAACCTCTAATGGGGACCACCCGTTCCGCGTAGGTGATAAGAACAACGTTTTACCAAATCCGGCTCGGAAACACGAGGATCCATATATATTTCATTAGCCCAATAAAGCACGCGGACTTCTACATATAATCAACACCTCACCCCACCAGGAATTGATCCCACGATCTTATATTTGTGACCGGGGAACGCTACCTCTGGGCAACAAGGACAATAAAAGCAGTCCTAGACTCTACCATATTTCACACAAAGCCTGTTCAACGACCTTATGGCGCCATGAACCTCTAATGGGGACCACCCGTGCCGCTTAGGGGATAAGAGCAACGTTTTACCAAATCCGGCTTGGAAACTCGAGGATCCAAATATATTTCATTAGCCCAATAAGGCACGCGGACTTCTACATATAATCAACACCTCACCCCACCAGGATTTAAACCCACGATCTTATAATTGTGACCGGGGAACGCTACCTCTGGCCCACCAGGAAAATTAAAGCAATCCTAGACTCTACTAAATTTCACACAAAGCCTGTTCAACGACCTTATGGCGCAATGAACCTCTAATGGGGACCACCCGTGCCGCTTAGGTGATCAGAGCAACATTTTACCAAATCCGGCTTGGAAACACGAGGATCCATATATATTTCATTAGCCCAATAGAGCACGCGGACTTCTACATATAATCAACACCTAAACTCACCAGGATTCAAACTCACGATCTTATAATTGTGACCGGGGTATGCTACCTCTGGGCCACCAGGACAATAAAAGCAGTCCTATACACTGCTATATTTCACACAAAGCCTATTCAACGACCTTATGGCGCTATGAACCTCTAATGGGGACCACCCGTGCCGCTTAGGTGATCAGAGCAACATTTTACCAAATGCGGCTTCGAAACACGAGGATCCATATATATTTCATTAGCCCAATAAAGCACGCGGACTTCTTCATATAATCAACACCTCACCCCACCAGGATTTGAACCCACGATCTTATAATTGTGACCGGGGAATGCTACCTCTGGGCCACCAGGACAATAAAAGCAGTCCTAGACTCTGCTATATTTCACACAAAGCCTGTTAAACGAGCTTATGGCGCCGAGAACCTCTAATGGGGACCACCCGTGCCGCTTAGGTGATCAGAGCAATGTTTTACCAAATGCGGTTTCGAAACACGAGGATCCATATATATTTCATTAGCCCAATAAACACGCGGACTTCTACATATAATCAACACCTCACCCCACCAGGATTTGAACCCACGATCTTCAAATTGTGACAGGGGAACGATTACCTCTGGGCCACCAGGACAATAAAAGCAGTCCTAGACTCTGATATATTTCACACAAAGCCTGTTCAACGAGATTATGGCACCGTGAACCTCTAATGGGGACCACCCGTGCTGCTTAGGTGAGCAGAGCAATGTTTTACCAAATGCGGCTTCGAAACACGTGGATCCATATATATTTCATTATCCCAATAAAGCACGCGGACTTCTACATATAATCAACACCTCACTCCACCAGGATTTGAACCCACGATCTTATAATTGTGACCGGGGGACGCTACCTCTAAGCCACCAGGACACTAAAAGCAGTCCTAGACTCTGTTATATTTCACACAAAGCCTGTTCAACGACCTTATGGCGCCATGAACCTCTAATGGGGACCACCCGTGCCACTTAGGTGATCAGAGTAACGTTTAACGAAATGCGGCTACGAAACACGAGGATCCAAATATATTTCTTTAGCCCAATAAAGCACGCGGACTTCTACATAAAATCAACACCTCACCCCACCAGGATTCAAACCAAAAATCTTATAATTGTGACCAGGGAATGCTACCTGTGGACCACCAGGACACTAAAAGCACTCCTAGACTCTGTTATATTTCACGCAAAGCCTGTTCAACGAGCTTATGGCGCCGTGAACCTCTACTGGGGACCACCAGTGCCGCTTAGGTGATAAGAGCAACGTTTTACCAAATCCCGCTTGGAAACACGAGGATCCATATATATTTCATTAGCCCAATAAAGCACGCGGACTTCTACATGAAATCAACACCTCACCCCACCAGGATTCAATCCCAAAATCATATGATTGTGATTAGGGAATGCTACCTGTGGACCACCAGGACACTAAAAGCAGTCCTAGACTCTGTTATATTTCACACAAAGCCTGTTCAACGAACTTATGGCGCCGTGAACCTCTAATGGAGACCACACGTGCCGCTTGGTGACCAGAGCAACGTTTTACCAAATCCGGCTACGAAGCACGAGGATCCAAATATATTTCTTTAGCCCAATAAAGCACGCGGACTTCTACATAAAATCACCACCTCACCCCACCAGGATTCAAACCCAAAATCTTATAATTGTGACCAGGGAATGCTACCTGTGGACCACCAGGACCGTAAAAGCAGTCATAGACTGTTATATTTCACACAAAGCCTGTTCAACGAGCTTATGGCGCCGTGAACCTCTAATGAGGACCACCAGTGCCGCTTAGGTGTTCAGAGTAACGTTTTACTAAATCCGGCTTCGAAACAAGAGGATCAATATCTATTTCATTAGCCCAATAGAGCACGCACATTTCTACATATAATCAACACCTCACCCCACCAGGATTCGAACCAACGATCTTATAATTGTGACCGGGGAACGCTACCTCTGGGCCACCAGGACACTAAAAGCAGTCCTGAACTCTGTTATATTTCACAAAAAGCCTGTTCAATGAGCTTATGGCGCCGTGAACCTTTAATGGGGACCACCCATTCCGCATAGGTGATAAGAACAACGTTTTACCAAATCCGGCTTGGAAACACGAGGATCCATATATATTTCATTAGCCCAATAAAGAACGCGGACTTCTACATATAATCAACACCTCACCCCACCAGGATTTGAACCCACGATCTTATATTTGTGACCGGGGAACGCTACCTCTGGGCAACAAGGACAAAAAAAGCAGTCCTAGACTCTACCATATTTCACACAAAGCCTGTTCAACGACCTTATGGCGCCATGAACCTCTAATTGGGACCACCCGTGCCGCTTAGGTGATAATAGCAACGTTTTACCAAATCCGGCTTGGAAACACGAGGATCCATATATATTTCATTAGCCCAATAAAGCACGCGGACTTCTACATATAATCAACACCTCACGCCACCAGGATTCAAACCCACGATCTTATAATTGTGACCGGGATATGCTACCTCTGGGCCACCAGGACAATAAAAGCAGTCCTAGACTCTACTATATTTCACACAAAGCCTATTCAACGACCTTATGGCGCCATGAACCTCTAATGGGGACCACCCGTGCCGCTTAGGTGATCAGAGCAACGTTTTACCAGATCCGGCTTGGAAACACGAGGATCCATATATATTTTATTAGCCCAATAAAGTACTCGGACTTCTACATATAATCAACACCTCACCCCACCAGGATTCAAACCCACGATCTTATAATTGTGACCGGGGTATGCTATTTCTGGGCCACCAGGACAATAAGAGCACTCCTAGACTCTACTATATTTCACACAAAGCCTGTTCAACGACCTTATGGCGCCATGAACCTCTAATGGGGACCACCCGTGCCGCTTAGGTGATCAGAGCAACGTTTTACCAAATCCGGCTTCGAAACACGAGGATCAATATATATTTCATTAGCCCAATAGAGCACGCGGACTTCTACATATAATCAACACCTCACCCCACCAGGGTTCGAACCCACGATCTTCTAATTGTGACCGGGGAACGCTACCTCTGGGCCACCAGGACACTAAAAGCAGTCCTAGACTGCTATATTTCACACAAAGCCTGGTTCAACGAGCTTATGGCGCTTTGAACCACTATAGGGGACCACCCGTGCTGCTTAAGTGATCAGAGCAACGGTAAACCAAATCCGGCATCGAAACACGAGGATCCATATATATTTCATTAGCCCAATAAAGCACGCGGACTTCTACATATAATCAACACCTCACCCCACCAGGATTTGAACCCACGATCTTATAATTGTGACTGGGGAACGCTACCTCTTGGCCACTAGGACAATAAAAGCAGTCCTAGACTCTGCTATATTTCACAAAAAGCCTGTTCAACGAGATTATGGCGCCGTGAACATCTAATGGGGACCACACGTGCCGCTTCGGGACCAGAGCAACGTTTTACCAAATCGGCTACGAAACACGAGGATCCAAATATATTTCTTTAGCCGAATAAAGCATGCGGACTTCTACATAAAATCAACACCTCACCCCACCAGGATTCAAACCCAAAATCTTATAATTGTGACCAGGGAATGCTACCTGTGGACCACCAGGACACTAAAAGCAGTCCTAGACTCTGTTATATTTCACACAAAGCCTGTTCAACGAGCTTATGGGGCTGTGAACCTCTAATGGGGACCACCCGTGCCGCTTAGGTGATAAAAGCAACGTTTTACCAAATCCGGCTTGGAAACACGAGGATCCATATATATTTCATTAGCCCAATAAAGCATGCGGACTTCTACATATAATCAACACCTCACCCCACCAGAATTCAAACCCACGATCTTATAATTGTGACCGGGTTATGCTGCCTCTGGGCCACCAGGACAATAAGAGCAGTTCTAGACTCTACTATATTTCACACAAAGCCTGTTCAACGACCTTATGGCGCCATGAACCTCTAATGGGGACCACCCGTGCCGCTTAGGTGATCAGAGCAACGTTTTACCAAATGCGGCTTCGAAACACGAGGATCCATATATATTTCGTTAGCCCAATAAAGCACGCGCACTTCTTCATATAATCAACACCTCACCCCATCAGGGTTCGAACCCGCGATCTTCTAATTGTGACCGGGGAACGCTACCTCTGGGCCACCAGGACAATAAAAGCAGTCCTAGATTCTGCTATATTTCACACAAAGCCTGTTCAACGAGCTTATGGCGCTGTGAACCTCTAATGGGGACCACCCATTCCGCATAGGTGATAAGAACAACGTTTTACCAAATCCGGCTTGGAAACACGAGGATCCATATATATTTCATTAGCCCAATAAAGCACGCGGACTTCTACATATAATCAACACCTCACCCCACCAGGATTTGAACCCACGATCTTATATTTGTGACCGGGGAACGCTACCTCTGGGCAACAAGGACAAAAAAAGCAGTCCTAGACTCTACCATATTTCACACAAAGCCTGTTCAACGACCTTATGGCGCCATGAACCTCTAATGGGGACCACCCGTGCCGCTTAGGTGATCAGAGCAACGTTTTACCAAATCCGGCTTCGAAACACGAGGATCTATATTTATTTCATTAGCCCAATAAAACACTCAGACTTCTACATATAATCAACACCTCACCCCACCAGGATTCAAACCCACGATCTTATAATTGTGACCAGGTGCTTTATTTCTACTGGGCCACCAGAACCAATAAAAACACTCCTGGGCTCTACTATATTTCACTAAAGCCTATTCAACATGTGGCGCGCATGAACCTCAATGGGGACCACCCCGCGTTGCCGCTTAGGTGATCAGAGCAACGTTTTACCAGATCCGGCTTGGAAACACGAGGATCCACATATATTTTATTAGCCCAATAAAGCACTCGGACTTCTACATATAATCAACACCTCACCCCACCAGTATTCAAACCCACGATCTTATAATTGTGACCGGGATATGCTATTTCTGGGCCACCAGGACAATAAGAGCAGTCCTAGACTCTACTATATTTCACACAAAGCCTGTTCAACGACCTTATGGCGCCATGAACCTCTAATGGGGACCACCCGTGCCGCTTAGGTGATCAGAGCAACGTTTTACCAAATCCGGCTTCGAAACACGAGGATCAATATATATTTCATTAGCCCAATAGAGCACGCGGACTTCTACATATAATCAACCCCTCACCCCACCAGGGTTCGAACCCACGATCTTCTAATTGTGACCGGGGAACGCTACCTCTGGGCCACCAGGACACTAAAAGCAGTCCTAGACTGCTATATTTCACACAAAGCCTGGTTCAACGAGCTTATGGCGCTTTGAACCACTATAGGGGACCACCCGTGCTGCTTAAGTGATCAGAGCAACGTTAAACCAAATCCGGCATCGAAACGCGAGGATCCATATATATTTCATTAGCCCAATAAAGCACGCGGACTTCTACATATTATCAACACCTCACCCCACCAGGATTTGAACCCACGATCTTATAATTGTGACCGGGGAACGCTACCTCTTGGCCACTAGGACAATAAAAGCAGTCCTAGACTCTGCTATATTTCACAAAAAGCCTGTTCAACGAGATTATGGCGCCGTGAACATCTAATGGGGACCACACGTGCCGCTTCGGGACCAGAGCAACGTTTTACCAAATCGGCTATGAAACACGAGGATCCAAATATATTTCTTTAGCCGAATAAAGCATGCAGACTTCTACATAAAATCAACACCTCACCCCACCAGGATTCAAACCCAAAATCTTATAATTGTGACCAGGGAATGCTACCTGTGGACCACCAGGACACTAAAAGCAGTCCTAGACTCTGTTATATTTCACACAAAGCCTGTTCAACGAGCTTATGGGGCTGTGAACCTCTAATGGGGACCACCCACGTTGCACGGCAGGTGATAGAGCAACGTTTACCAAATCCGGCTTGGAAACCGCGAGATCCATATATGGCTATTGGCCCAATAGCACTGGGACTGCATATAATCCCAACACCTCACTTACAGAATTCAAACCCACGATCTTATAATTGTGACCGGGTTATACTGCCTCTGGGCCACCAGGACAATAAGAGGCAGTTTATAGACTCTACTATATATCACACAAAGCCTGTTCAACGACCTTATGGCGCCATGAACCTCTAATGGGGACCACCCGTGCCGCTTAGGTGATCAGAGCAACGTTTTACCAAATGCGGCTTCGAAACACGAGGATCCATATATATTTCGTAAGCCCAATAAAGCACGCGGACTTCTTCATATAATCAACACCTCACCCCATCAGGGTTCGAACCCACGATCTTCTAATTGTGACCGGGGAACGCTACCTCTGGGCCACCAGGACAATAAAAGCAGTCCTAGATTCTGCTATATTTCACACAAAGCCTGTTCAACGAGCCTATGGCGCTGTGAACCACTATAGGGGACCACCCGTGCTGCTTAGGTGATCAGAGCAACGTTTTACCAAATGCGGCTTCGAAACACGAGGATCCATTTATATTTCATTCGCCCAATAAAGCACGCGGACTTCTTCATATATTCAACACCTCACCCCACCAGGGTTCGAACCCACGATCTTCTAATTGTGACCGGGGAACGCTACCTCTGGGCCACCAGGACACTAAAAGCAGTCCTAGACTCTGCTATATTTCACAGAAAGCCTGTTCAATGAGCTTTTGGCGCTGTGAACCTCTAATGGGGACCACCCGTGCCGCTTAGGTGATCAGAGCAACGTTTTACCAAATCCGGCTTGGAAACACGAGGATCCATATATATTTTATTAGCCCAATAAAGCACTCGGACTTCTACATATAATCAACACCTCACCCCACCAGGATTCAAACCCACGATCTTATAATTGTGTCCGGGGTATGCTATTTCTGGGCACCAGGAGAATATAAGCAGTCCTAGACTCTACTATATTTCACACAATGCCTGATCAACGACCTTATGGCGCCATGAACCTCTAATGGGGACCATCCGTGCCGCTTAGGTGATCAGAGCAACGTTTTACCAAATCCGGCTTCGAAACACGAGGATCCATATATATTTCATTAGCCCAATAAAGCACGCGGACTTCTACATATAATCAACACCTCACCCCACCAGGATTTGAACCCACGATCTTTTAATTGTGACCGGGGAACGCTACCTCTGGGCCACCAGGACAATAAAAGCAGTCCTAGATTCTGCTATTTTTCACACAAAGCCTGTTCAACGAGCTTATGGCGCTGTGAACCACTATAGGGGACCACCCGTGCTGCTTAGGTGATCAGAGCAACGTTTTACCAAATGCTGCTTCGAAACATGAGTATCCATATATATTTCATTAGCCCAATAAAGCACGCGGACTTCTACATATAATCAACACCTAACCCCACCAGGATTTGAGCCCACGATCTTATAATTGTGACCGGGGAACGCTACCTCTGGGCCACCAGGACAATAAAAGCAGTCCTAGATTCTGCTATATTTCACACAAAGCCTGGTTCAACGAGCTTATGGCGCTGGGAACCACTATAGGGGACCACCTGTGCTGCTTAAGTGATCAGAGCAACGTTAAACCAAATCCGGCATCGAAACACGAGGATCCAGATATATTTCATTAGCCCAATAAAGCCCGCGGACTTCTACATATAATCAACACCTCACCCCACCATGATTTGAACCCACGATCTTATAATTGTGACCAGGGAATGCTACCTGTGGACAACCAGGACACTAAAAGCAGTCCTAGACTCTGGTATATTTCACACAAAGCCTGTTCAACGATCTTATTGCGCCGTGAACCTCTAATGGGGACCACACGTGCCGCTTCGGGACCACAGCAACGTTTTACCAAATCCGTCTACGAAACACGAGGATCCAAATATATTTCTTGAGCCGAATAAAGCATGCGGACTTCTACATAAAATCAACACCTCACCCCACCAGGATTCAAACCCAAAATCTTATAATTGTGACCAGGGAATGCTACCTGTGGACCACCAGGACACTAAAAGCAGTCCTAGACTCTGTTATATTTCACACAAAGCCTGTTCAACGAGCTTATGGGGCTGTGAACCTCTAATGGAGACCACCCGTGCCGCTTAGGTGATAAGAGCAACGTTTTACCAAATCCGGCTTGGAAACACGAGGATCCATATATATTTCATTAGCCCAATAAAGCATGCGGACTTCTACATATAATTACCACCTCACCCCACCAGAATTCAAACCCACGATCTTATAATTGTGACCGGGTTATGCTACCTCTGGGCCACCAGGACAATAAGAGCAGTTCTAGACTCTACTATATTTCACACAAAGCCTGTTCAACGACCTTATGGCGCCATGAACCTCTAATGGGGACCACACGTGCCGCTTAGGTGATCAGAGCAACGTTTTACCAAATGCGGCTTCGAAACACGAGGATCCATATATATTTCGTTAGCCCAATAAAGCACGCGGACTTCTTCATATAATCAACACCTCACCCCATCAGGGTTCGAACCCACGATCTTCTAATTGTGACCGGGGAACGCTACCTCTGGGCCACCAGGACAATAAAAGCAGTCCTAGATTCTGCTATATTTCACACAAAGCCTGTTCAACGAGCTTATGGCGCTGTGAACCACTATAGGGGACCACCCGTGCTGCTTAGGTGATCAGAGCAACGTTTTACCAAATACGGCTTCGAAACACGAGGATCCATTTATATTTCATTAGCCCAATAAAGCATGCGGACTTCTTCATATATTCAACACCTCACCCCACCAGGGTTCGAACCCACGATCTTCTAATTGTGACCGGGGAACGCTACCTCTGGGCCACCAGGACACTAAAATCAGTCCTAGACTCTGCTATATTTCACAGAAAGCCTGTTCAATGAGCTTATGGCGCTGTGAACCTCTAATGGGGACCACCCGTGCCGCTTAGGTGATCAGAGCAACGTTTTACCAAATCCGGCTTGGAAACACGAGGATCCATATATATTTTATTAGCCCAATAAAGCACTCGGACTTCTACATATAATCAACACCTCACCCCACCAGGATTCAAACCCACGACTTTATAATTGTGTCCGGGGTATGCTATTTCTGGGCACCAGGAGAATATAAGCAGTCCTAGACTCTACTATATTTCACACAATGCCTGATCAACGACCTTATGGCGCCATGAACCTCTAATGGGGACCACCCATGCCGCTTAGGTGATCAGAGCAACGTTTTACCAAATCCGGCTTCGAAACACGAGGATCCATATATATTTCATTACCCCAATAAAGCACGCGGACTTCTACATATAATCAACACCTCACCCCACCAGGATTTGAACCCACGATCTTATAATTGTGACCGGGGAACGCTACCTCTGGGCCACCAGGACAATAAAAGCAGTCCTAGATTCTGCTATTTTTCACACAAAGCCTGTTCAACGAGCTTATGGCGCTGTGAACCACTACAGGGGACCACCCGTGCTGCTTAGGTGATCAGAGCAACGTTTTACCAAATGCGGCTTCGAAACATGAGTATCCATATATATTTCATTAGCTCAATAAAGCAGGCGGACTTCTACATATAATCAACACCTAACCCCACCAGGATTTGAGCCCACGATCTTATAATTGTGACCGGGGAACGCTACCTCTGGGCCACCAGGTCAATAAAAGCAGTCCTAGATTCTGCTATATTTCACACAAAGCCTGGTTCAACGAGCTTATGGCGCTGGGAACAACTATAGGGGACCACCCGTGCTGCTTAAGTGATCAGAGCAACGTTAAACCAAATCCGGCATCGAAACACGAGGATCCAGATATATTTCATTAGCCCAATAAAGCCCGCGGACTTCTACATATAATCAACACCTCACCCCACCAGGATTTGAACCCACGATCTTATAATTGTGACCAGGGAATGCTACCTGTGGACAACCAGGACACTAAAAGCAGTCCTAGACTCTGGTATATTTCACACAAAGCCTGTTCAACGATCTTATTGCGCCGTGAACCTCTAATGGGGACCACACGTGCCGCTTCGGGACCACAGCAACGTTTTACCAAATCCGTCTACGAAACACGAGGATCCAAATATATTTCTTGAGCCCAATAAAGCATGCGGACTTCTACATAAAATCAACACCTCACCCCATCAGGATTCAAACCAAAAATCTTATAATTGTGACAAGGGAATGCTACCTGTGGACCACCAGGACACTAAAAGCTGTCCTAGACTCTGTTATATTTCACACAAAGCCTGTTCAACGAGCTTATGGGGCTGTGAACCACTATCGGGGACCACCCGTGCCCCTTAGGTGATCAGAGCAACGTTTTACCAAATGAGGCTTCAAACACAAGGATCCATATATATTTCATAAGCGCAATAAAGCACGCGTCTTCTACATATAATCAACACCTCACCCCACCAGGATTTGAACCCACGATCTTATAATTGTGACCGGGGAACGCTACCTCTGGGCAACCAGGACAATAAAAGCAGTCCTAGACTCTACTATATTTCACACAAAGCCTGTTCAACGACCTTATGGCGCCATGAACCTCTAATGGGGACCACCCGTGCCGCTTAGGTGATCAGAGCAACGTTTTACCAAATCCGGCTCGAAACACGTGGATCCATATATATTTCATTAGCCCAATAAAGTACCCAGACTTCTACATATAATCAACACCTCACCCCACCAGGATTTGAAACCACGATCTTATAATTGTCACCGGGGAACGCTACCTCCTGGCAACCAGGACAATAAAAGCAGTCCTAGACTCTACTATATTTCACACAAAGCCTCTTCAACGACCTTATGGCGCCATGAACCTCTAATGGGGACCACCCGTGCCGCTTAAGTGATCGGAGCAACGTTTTACCAAATCCGGCTTCGAAACACGAGGATCCATATATATTTCATTAGCCCAATAAAGCACGCGGACTTCTACATATAATCAACACCTCACCCCACCAGGATTCGAACCCACGATCTACTAATTGTGACCGGGGAACGCTACCTCTGGGCCACCAGGACAATAAAAGCAGTCCTAGACTCTGCTATATTTCACACAAAGCCTGTTCAACGAGCTCATGACGCTGTGAACCTCTAATGGGGACCATCTGTGCCGCTTAGGTGATCAGAGCAACGTTTTACCAAATCCGGCTTGGAAACATGAGGATCCATATATATTTCATTAGCCCAATAAAGCACTCGGACTTCTACATATAATCAACACCTCACCCCACCAGGATTCAAACCCACGATCTTATATTGTGACCGGGGTATGCTACCTCTGGGCCACCACGACAATAAAATTACTCCTAGACTCTACTATATTTCACACAAAGCCTGTTCAACGACCTTATGGCGCAATGAACCTCTAATGGGGACCACCCGTGCCGCTTAGGTGATCGGAGCAACGTTTTACCAAATCCGGCTTCGAAACACGAGGATCCATATAAATTTCATTAGCCCAATAAAGCACGCGGGCTTCTACATATAATCAACACCGCACCCCACCAGGATTCGAACCCATGATCTTCTAATTGTGACCGGGGAACGCTACCTCTGGGCCACCAGGACAATAAAAGCAGTCCTAGACTCTGCTATATTTCACAGAAAGCCTGTTCAACGAGCTTATGATGCTGTGAACCTCTAATGGGGATCATCTGTGCGGCTTAGGTGATCAGAGCAACGTTTTACCAAATCCGGCTTCGAAACACGAGGATCCATATATATTTCATTAGCCCAATAAAGCACGCGGACTTCTATATATAATCAACACCTCACCCCACCAGGATTTGATCCCACGCTCTTATAATTGTGACCGGGGAGCGCTACCTCTGAGCCACCAGGACAATAAAAGCAGTCCTAGATTCTGCTATATTTCACACAAAGCCTGGTTCAACGAGCTTATGGCGCTGGGAACCACTATAGGTGACCACCCGTGCTGCTTAAGTGATCAGAGCAACGTTAAACCAAATCCGGCATCGAAACACGAGGATCCATATATATTTCATTAGCCCAATAAAGCCCGCGGACTTCTACATATAATCAACACCTCACCCCACCAGGATTTGAACCCACGATCTTATAATTGTGACCGGGGAACGCTACCTCTGGGCCACTAGGACAATAAAAGCAGTCCTAGACTCTGCTATATTTCACACAATGCCTGTTCAACGAGATTATGGCGCCGTGAACCACTATAGGGGACCACCCGTGCCGTTTACGTGAACAGAGCAACGTTTTACCAAATCTGGCTTGGAAACTCGAGGATCCATATATATTTCATTATCCCAATAAAGCACGCGGACTTCTACATAAAATCAACACCTCACCCCACCAGGATTCAAAACGAAAATCTTATAATTGTGACCAGGGAATGCTACCTGTGGACCAACAGGACACTAAAAGCAGTCCTAGACTCTGGTATATTTCACACAAAGCATGTTCAACGAGCTTATTGCGCCATGAACCTCTAATGGGGACCACACGTGCCGATTCGGGACCACAGCAACGTTTTACCAAATCCGGCTACGAAACACGAGGATCCAAATATATTTCTTGAGCCCAATAAAGCATGCGGACTTCTACATAAAATCAACACCTCACCCCACCAGGATTCAAACCCAAAATCTTATAATTGTGACAAGGGAATGCTACCTGTGGACCACCAGGACACTAAAAGCTGTCCTAGACTCTATTATATTTCACACAAAGCCTGTTCAACGAGGTTATGGGGCTGTGAACCACTATAGGGGACCACCCGTGCCCCTTAGGTGATCAGAGCAACGTTTTACCAAATGAGGCTTCAAAACACGAGGATCCATATATATTTCATAAGCCCAATAAAGCACGCGTCTTCTACATATAATCAACACCTCACCCCACCAGGATTTGAACCCACGATCTTATAATTGTGACCGGGGAACGCTACCTCTGGGCAACCAGGACAATAAAAGCAGTCCTAGACTCTACTATATTTCACACAAAGCCTGTTCAACGACCTTATGGCGCCATGAACCTCTAATGGGGACCACCCGTGCCGCTTAGGTGATCAGAGCAACGTTTTACCAAATCCGGCTTGGAAACACGAGGATCCATATATATTTCATTAGCCCAATAAAGCATTCGGACTTCTACATATAATCAACACCTCACCCCACCAGGATTCAAACCCACGATCTTATAATTGTGACCAGGGTATGCTACCTCTGGGCCACCAGGACAATAAAAGCAGTCCTAGACTCTACTATATTTCACACAAAGCCTGTTCAACGACCTTATGGCGCCATGAACCTCTAATGGGGACCACCCGTGCCGCTTAAGTGATCGGAGCAACGTTTTACCAAATCCGGCTTCGAAACACGAGGATCCATATATATTTAATTAGCCCAATAAAGCACGCTTACTTCTACATATAATCAACACCTCACCCCACCAGGATTCGAACCCACGATTTACTAATTGTGACCGGGGAACGCTACCTCTGGGCCACCATGACAATAAAAGCAGTCCTAGACTCTGCTATATTTCACACAAAGCCTGTTCAACGAGCTCATGATGCTGTGAACCTCTAATGGGGACCATCTGTGCCGCTTAGGTGATCAGAGCAACGTTTTACCAAATCCGGCTTGGAAACATGAGGATCCATATATATTTCATTAGCCCAATAAAGCACTCGGACTTCTACATATAATCAACACCTCACCCCACTAGGATTCAAACCCACGATCTTATATTGTGACCGGGGTATGCTACCTCTGGGCCACCACGACAATAAAAGTACTCCTAGACTCTACTATATTTCACACAAAGCCTGTTCAACGACCTTATGGCGCCATGAACCTCTAATGGGGACCACCCGTGCCGCTTAGGTGATCGGAGCAACGTTTTACCAAATCCGGCTTCGAAACACGAGGATCCATATGTATAGATATGTACATACCAAGATATGTGAACACGCCTGACACCAGGACTCTTGTTACCATTCATTGTACCATTTATTCACATGTCTGTATTACTACATATTATTATAGCATGTCTGATGTCCATGCTTATGTCTAATGCCTATGTTCATTTACTATGTCCCGATGTACTATGTCTGTACCGCGCTAGTCGAGTAATTAGAAGACCTCATTTATTGTCCTAGGAATGTCTAGCAACTCCCCTTGCCTGGCTAGCTAATTTCCCTCAGATCGGCCTCGGCCTACCTACGGTCCGGGGTCCCTAGTAACCGCTCCTGTATCGGTTGGCTATCACGCCCAGCCTTGTAACACTTATTGAATATATCTACTGCTCGTGCCCTGGAGTTTCAAGAACCTTGTCTAGGATTACATCCACCACACCACATGGCGCAGTTTGAGTAGCTCCAACACGACAGTTTACAAGCCTCAAGAGCCGGCCCCGTCTGTTTCCGGCCTCGTCTGTTTCCCGCCCAGAAGATATACTCCACAGTGCCCCTGGATTTAAAGTGCTTTGTGACCTTGTGAAGTGCCCTAAGTGAAGTGCAGTGCCTTTCATGTCTCTTTGCTATGTTTCTGCGGCCCTACAGGTAGCAGACACGCCTTCAGCCCAGTTTCCAAGACAGCACTTCCGGCATACACCCCCCATCCACGGAGGCTCGCAAGCCACTGCCCGCGTCCCCTCCACTGACATCACCAGCATCTCGCCCGGGCGCGCGGAGGAATACACCGCCGCTAGCCGCCTCCTCTCACTTCACAAATATTACAGTCAGTACTCTTTTACTTGCCAGCCAGTTCCTGCACTTAAGCAAATCCATTGGCGAAAATATAGCACTTCACCTTATTCTCCTTGTCTTTCCCATCGCAACCATACCAAACACGAGATGTCTGACCACGACGATTTGCTGGGAAATTTATATGAGGATTATGAGGAAGACGACGCCTCACAGACCCTCCCACCCCCCCTCACGCCTCACACGCCGGGCGCGCCAAATTCAAAGGATGGGAGCCAGGATATACGTCAGTTAATCCACTTCCTACAAGTTTCTCAAGAGAAGGAAGCCCAAAGACGTCAATTAGAGGAGGAAAAACGACGTCAAGAGGAATTGTCAAGGCAGTCAGAGGAATCAGCTTACCGCCTTCAACTTCAACAACAACACCAAGCTGATAACCGCAAATTCCTGGACCTATTGGAATTGCTGGCAACGAGGACGACTTCACCAGCTGCCACAACCAACTCGCCAGCTTCAGCCTCTTCATCTATCCTTCAGACAACGCCTCCTCACACGTCCCCTATCTCCCCTAGGTATGCCTCAGTGTCTTCTCAACCACCTGTTCCAGTCTCAACTCTCGTCGACCTCTCCGTGCCTCCTCCACCGCCTGCCGTCTCGAGTACACCCCTGCACAGCAAGTCTTCAGTTCCCAGTCCCCCACCTCTTCAATCTGATGCAACATATCAAGTATACCGTCAATGGCGACGCCGTTTCGAAGACTTTGCTGTTATGTCTGACCTCTACCGAATGCCCCCTCATAAACAACTCATCCAATTAAGATCGTGCATTTCCCTCGATGTTCAACGCCTCCTAGAGCACACGCTAGCCATCCCCCCTGACTCCCCCAGGTCAGTGACAGAGGTTTTAAACGCCTTGCAGAGTCATTTCCGTGGCCTCCGCAATGAAGCTTTGCGTCGTAGGGAACTGCTATCCTGCAAACAAGCTTCTGGGGAATCATTCTCAGACTTCTATGCACGACTTAAGGACCTAGCAACCGAGGTGGACCTATGTACAGGCGATCCTGTAACCTGTGCTGAGATCCAGCTCAAGATGATCTTGCTGATGGGTGTACGTGACGAGGACCTGCTTCAGAAACTCCTCACCCTCGACGCCGCCTCTTCCCTCACCGACTTCGTCACCTGTTGCAGGTCGTATGAGGCCACAAGAGAGGCTGCCTCAGCTATACACTCATCGCCATCTCAAGTCCACGCCGTCTCCACCTACAAGAGGAATCAACGCCAGATGCAGACGACGTCCTCTCCACAGCCCCCGTCACAGTCACCAGTTTCTTCTCCCGAATCCTGCAGAAACTGTCAGCACCAGCATGGTCCAGGAAAGTGCCCTGCGGCTGATAGTACATGTCGAAACTGTGGGTTTCAAGGCCATTGGCCCCGCACACCTCGATGTCCTGCCAACAAGGCCTCATGCAACGCTTGCAACAAGCAAGGACACTTCGCCAAGTGTTGCAGGTCCACCAAGAAGCCTCCATCTCCAGGTCAAAACGTCTCTTCACAGCCCGACAGAACGTCCACACCACCGTCTCCCAAGAACGACAAAGGATGCCGACGCGTGGATGATACCTCGAGTGACAGGTCCCCCAAGCCCGTCAATGTTCGTCTGTCCTACGGTACCAACTCTTCCAACCTCCTGATGATACCTGACACGGGCGCGGACATCACGGTGATTGGACCAACACACCTGGACGCCCTCAACATCCCCAGGAGTAGCCTGTCACCCACAGCCATGAACGACGTGCTCACAGCGGACGGGTCCCCGATGTCTCCAGCTTTGGGGTGCTTCAAGGCAACATTACAGCTCGGTCCCAAGTCTTGCCTTGCCACAGTCCACGTCCACGAGGGCATCCAAACCCCCCTCTTGTCATGTGGCCATTGTCAGGACTTGGCCATCGTCTCATCCGAGTTCCCAAAGCCCATCCTCGCCGTGACACACCTCAACAGGTGCGCAGAGATACCTGTTTCAGCCATGACCACACCTGCTGCCGCCCGGGAGTTCTTTTTTCGTCAGTTCAGCGACGTCCTCGTTACCCTCCAGGAGCTTCGCATCGCCGCCGCTCAAGACCCGGCATACGTCCAACTCCTCGACTACGTCTCCGCTGGATTCCCCACCAACCGCTACGACATTCACGCCTCCGCCCTCCCCTTCTGGAAGCTAAGGGATAGCCTCTATGCGGACGGAGAGCTGGTGTTGTACGGCCCCAGGATCGTCGTTCCCGCTGCCCTCCGCCGGCGCACCTTATCCCGCCTCCATGACAGCCACCGCGGCGTTGAAGCCACCAGGCGCAGAGCCCGTCAGACCGTCTTCTGGCCTGGTATTGACGCCGATATTAAGAGCACGGTTGAGGCCTGTGAGCCTTGCCAGCAACTCCAGCCCAGCCAGCAACAAGAGCCGTACCTGTGCAATGACCTCCCAAAGCGGCCCTTTGAGTCCGTGTCCGCCGACTTCTTTAATGTGGCCGGAAAGTCTTTCCTGGTGGTCGCCGACAGGCTCTCTGGATGGCCCGTGGTAGTTCCCTGTGGTCGGGACACCACCTCTTCCAGGGTCATCCGGATGTTTTGTTGCTTCTTCCGGGAAGTCGGAGTGCCTCTCCGCCTCCGAACCGACGGTGGGCCCCCGTTCAATAGCCACGAGTTCAAGAGCTTCGCCGAACGCTGGGGCGTCCACCACATCGTCACCTCCCCTCATTACCCGCAGGCGAATGGCCACGCCGAGGCAGCGGTAAAGTCCGTAAAATACCTCATCCTCAAGACAGCACCGACGGGGAACCTGGACTGCGAGGAGTTCGACAGGGGCCTACTGGAACTCCGTAACACCCCTACCCCTGCCGGACGCTCTCCTGCCCAGGTGTTGTATGGCCGCCCCCTTCGTACTTGTGTGCCTGCCCACCCCCAGTCCTTCTTAGATGAATGGCAGATCAAGGCGGACGAGTGTGACCGCCGTGAGGCTGCCCGGATGGCCCAAGTGACAAGCCACTATGACGCCCAAGCCCGCCCCCTTCCCAGGTTGGCCGTCGGCCAGCAAGTACGAATCCAGGACCCGACGTCACACCGCTGGGACAAGGTCGGGGTCGTCATGGGCCGTGGCGAGCCTCGTTCGTACCAAGTCCGCCTCCCCAGTGGTCGTGTGTGGTGGCGAAACAGACGCCACCTCCGCCCAGTGCCATCCTCTAGTGACGAACCTTCCTCCCCGTCCCCTGTGTCCCCTTGCCCAGACCAGGAACGAAGGTCGTCAGTTGATCCTCCCATTGTCCCTCGCCGCTCCCCCCGACTCATGGAAAAAGAGTCCGTAGCCGCTCGAGATTGCACTACGAGCGTAAAGGGGGAGGGAGGTGTATAGATATGTACATACCAAGATATGTGAACACGCCTGACACCAGGACTCTTGTTACCATTCATTGTACCATTTATTCACATGTCTGTATTACTACATATTATTATAGCATGTCTGATGTCCATGCTTATGTCTAATGCCTATGTTCATTTACTATGTCCCGATGTACTATGTCTGTACCGCGCTAGTCGAGTAATTAGAAGACCTCATTTATTGTCCTAGGAATGTCTAGCAACTCCCCTTGCCTGGCTAGCTAATTTCCCTCAGATCGGCCTCGGCCTACCTACGGTCCGGGGTCCCTAGTAACCGCTCCTGTATCGGTTGGCTATCACGCCCAGCCTTGTAACACTTATTGAATATATCTACTGCTCGTGCCCTGGAGTTTCAAGAACCTTGTCTAGGATTACATCCACCACACCACACCATATATATTTCATTAGCCCAATAAAGCACGCGGGCTTCTACATATAATCAACACCGCACCCCACCAGGATTCGAACCCACGATCTTCTAATTGTGACCGGGGAACGCTACCTCTGGGCCACCAGGACAATAAAAGCAGTCCTAGACTCTGCTATATTTCACACAAAGCCTGTTCAACGAGCTTATGATGCTGTGAACCTCTAATGGGGATCATCTGTGCCGCTTAGGTGATCAGAGCAACGTTTTACCAAATCCGGCTTCGAAACACGAGGTTCCATATATATTTCATGAGCCCAATAAAGCATGCGGACTTCTACATATAATCAACACCTCACCCCACCAGGATTCGAACCCACGATCTTATAATTGTGACCGAGGAACGCTACCTATGGGCCACCAGGACACTATAAGCAGTCCTAGACTCTGTTATATTTCACACAAAGCCTGTCCAATTAGCTTATGGCACCGTGAACCACTATAGGGGACCACCCGTGCTGCTTAGGTGATAAGAACAACGTTTTACCAAATCCGGCTTGGAAACGCCAGGATCCATATATATTTCATTAGCCCAATAAAGCACGCTGACTTCTACATATAATCACCACCTCACCCCACCAGGATTCAAACCCAAAATCTTATAATTGTGACCAGGGAATGCTACCTCTGGGCAACCAGGACAATAAAAGCAGTCCTAGACTCTACTATATTTCACACAAAGCCTGTTCAACGACCTTATGGCGCTATGAACCTCTAATGGGGACCACCCGTGCCGCTTAGGTGATCAGAGCAACGTTTTACCAAATCCGGCTTGGAAACACGAAGATCCATATATATTTCATTAGCCCAATAAAGCACTCGGACTTCTACATATAATCAACACCTCACCCCACCAGGATTTGAACCCACGATTTTATAATTGTGACCGGGGAACGCTACCTCTGGGCAACCAGGACAATAAAAGCAGTCCTAGACTCTACTATATTTCACACAAAGCCTGTTCAACGACCTTATGGCACCATGAACCTCTAATGGGGACCACCCGTGCCGCTTAGGTGATCAGAGCAACATTTTACCAAATCCGTCTTCGAAACACGAGGATCCATATATATTTCATTAGCCCAATAAAGCACGCGGACTTCTACATATAATCAACACCTCACCCCACCAGGATTTGAACCCACGATCTTATAATTGTGACCGGGGAACGCTACCTCTGGGCCACCAGGACAATAAAAGCAGTCCTAGATTCTGCTATATTTCACACAAAGTCTATTCAACGAGCTTATGGCGCTGTGAACCACTATAGGGGACCACCCGTGCTGCTTAGGTGATCAGAGCAACGTTTTACCAAATGCGGCTTCGAAACACGAGGATCCATATATATTTCATTAGCCCAATAAAGCACGCGGACTTCTTCATATAATCAACACCTCACCCCACCAGGATTTGAAACCACGATCTTATAATTGTGACCGAGGAACGCTACCTCTGCGCCACTAGGACAATAAAAGCAGTCCTAGACTCTGCTATATTTCACACAAAGCCTGTTCAACTAGATTATGGCGCCGTGAACCACTATTGGGGACCACCCGTGCCGCTTACGTGAACAGAGCAAAGTTTTTCCAAATCTGGCTTGGTAACTCGAGGATCCATATATATTTCATTAGCCCAATAAAGCACGCGGACTTCTACATAAAATCAACACCTCACCCCACCAGGATTCAAACCCAAAATCATCTAATTGTGACCAGGGAATGCTACCTGTGGACCACCAGGACACTAAAAGCACTCCTAGACTCTGGTATATTTCTCACAAAGCCTGTTCAACGAGCTTATTGCGCCGTGAACCTCTAATGGGGACCACACGTGCCGCTTCGGGACCAGAGCAACGTTTTACCAAATCCGGCTACGAAAGACGAGGATCCAAATATATTTCTTTAGCCCAATAAAGCATGCGGACTTCTACATAAAATCAACACCTCACCCCACCAGGATTCAAACCAAAAATATTATAATTGTGACCAGGGAATGCTACCTGTGGACCACCAGGACAATAAAAGCAGTCCTAGACTCTGTTATATTTCACACAAAGCCTGTTCAACGAGCTTATGGGGCTGTGAACCACTATAGGGGACCACCCGTGCCCCTTAGGTGATCAGAGCAACGTTTTACCAAATGCGGCTTCAAAACACGAGGATCCATATATATTTCATTAGCCCAATAAAGCACGCGTCTTCTACATATAATCAACACCTCACCCACCAGGATTTGAAACCACCATCTTATAATTGTGACCGGGGAACGCTACCTCTGGGCAACCAGGACAATAAAAGCAGTCCTAGACTCTGCTATATTTCACACAAAGCCTGTTCAACGAGCTTATGACGCTGTGAACCTCCAATGGGGACCATCTGTGCCGCTTAGGTGATCAGAGCAACGTTTTACCAAATCCGGCTTGGAAACACAAGGATCCATATTTATTTCATTAGCCCAATAAAGCACTCGGACTTCTACATATAATCAACACCTCACCCCACCAGGATTCAAACCCATGATCTTATATTGTGACCGGGGTATGCTACCTCTGGGCCACCAGGACAATAAAAGTAGTCCTAGACTCTACTATATTTAAAACAAAGCCTGTTCAACGACCTTATGGCGCCATGAACCTCTAATGGGGACCACCCGTGCCGCTTAGGTGATCGGAGCAACGTTTTACCAAATCCGGCTTCGAAACACGAGGATCCATATATATTTCATTATCCCAATAAAGCACGCGGACTTCTACATATAATCAACACCTCACCCCACCAGGATTCGAACCCACGATCTTCTAATTGTGACCGGGGAACGCTACCTCTGGGCCACCAGGACAATAAAAGCAGTCCTAGACTCTGCTATATTTCACACAAAGCCTGTTCAACGAGCTTATGCCGCTGTGAACCTCTAATGGGGATCATCTGTGCCGCTTAGGTGATCAGAGCAACGTTTTACCAAATCCGGTTTCGAAACACGAGGATCCATATATATTTCATGAGCCCAATAATGCATGCGGACTTCTACATATAATCAACACCTCACCCCACCAGGATTCGAACCCACGATCTTATAATTGTGACCGAGGAACGCTACCTATGGGCGATCAGGACACTATAAGCAGTCCTAGACTCTGTTATATTTCACACAAAGCCTGTCCAATTAGCTTATGGCACCGTGAACCACTATAGGGGTCCACCCGTGCTGCTTAGGTGATAAGAGCAACGTTTTACCAAATCCGGCTTGGAAACGCCAGGATCCATACAAATTTTATTAGCCCAATAAAGCACGCGGACTTCTACATATAATCAACACCTCACCCCACCAGGATTTGAACCCACGATCTTATAATTGTGACCGGGGAACGCTACCTCTGGGCAACCAGGACATAAAAGCAGTCCTAGACTCTACTATATTTCACACAAAGCCTGTTCAACGACCTTATGGCGCCATGAACCTCTAATGGGGACCACACGTGCCGCTTAGGTGATCAGAGCAACGATTTACCAAATCCGGCTTGGAAACACGAGGATCCATATATATTTCATTAGCCCAATAAAGCACTCGGACTTCTACATATAATCAACACCTCACCCCACCAGGATTCAGACCCACGATCTTATAATTGTGACGGGGGTATGCTACCTCTGGGCCACCAGGACAATAAAAGCAGTCCTAGACTCTACTATATTTCACACAAATCCTGTTCAACGACCTTATGGCGCCATGAACCTCTAATGGGGACCACCCGTGCCGCTTAGGTGATCAGAGTAACGTTTAACCAAATGCGGCTACGAAACACGAAGATCCAAATATATTTCCTTAGCCCAATAAAGCACGCGGACTTCTACATAAAATCAACACCTCACCCCACCAGGATTCAAACCCAAAATCTTATAATTGTGACCAGGGAATGCTACCTGTGGACCACCAGGACACTAAAAGCAGTCCTAGACTCTGTTATATTTCACGCAAAGCCTGTTCAACGACCTTATGGCGCCATGAACCTCTAATGGGGACCACCCGTGCCGCTTAGGTGATCGAGCAACGTTTTACCAAATGCGGCTTCGAAACACGAGGATCCATATATATTTCATTAGCCCAATAAAGCACGCGGACTTCTACATATAATCAACACCTCACCCCACCAGGATTTGAACCCACGATCTTATAATTGTGACCGGGGAACGCTACCTCTGGGCCACCAGTACAATAAAAGCAGTCCTAGACTCTGCTATATTTCACACAAAGCCTGTTCAACGAGCTTATGCCGCTGTGAACCTCTAATGGGGATCATCTGTGCCGCTTAGGTGATCAGAGCAACGTTTTACCAAATCCGGTTTCGAAACACGAGGATCCATATATATTTCATGAGCCCAATAATGCATGCGGACTTCTACATATAATCAACACCTCACCCCACCAGGATTCGAACCCACGATCTTATAATTGTGACTGAGGAACGCTACCTATGGGCGATCAGGACACTATAAGCAGTCCTAGACTCTGTTATATTTCACACAAAGCCTGTCCAATTAGCTTATGGCACCGTGAACCACTATAGGGGACCACCCGTGCTGCTTAGGTGATAAGAGCAACGTTTTACCAAATCCGGCTTGGAAACGCCAGGATCCATATATATTTCATTAGCCCAATAAAGCACGCGGACTTCTACATATAATCAACACCTCACCCCACCAGGATTTGAACCCACGATCTTATAATTGTGACCGGGGAACGCTACCTCTGGGCAACCAGGACATAAAAGCAGTCCTAGACTCTACTATATTTCACACAAAGCCTGTTCAACGACCTTATGGCGCCATGAACCTCTAATGGGGACCACACGTGCCGCTTAGGTGATCAGAGCAACGTTTTACCAAATCCGGCTTGGAAACACGAGGATCCATATATATTTCATTAGCCCAATAAAGCACTCGGACTTCTACATATAATCAACACCTCACCCCACCAGGATTCAGACTCACGATCTTATAATTGTGACCGGGGTATGCTACCTCTGGGCCACCAGGACAATAAAAGCAGTCCTAGACTCTACTATATTTCACAAAAAGCCTGTTCAACGACCTTATGGCGCTATGAACCTCTAATGGGGACCACCCGTGCCGCTTAGGTGATCAGAGTAACGTTTAACCAAATGCGGCTACGAAACACGAAGATCCAAATATATTTCCTTAGCCCAATAAAGCACGCGGACTTCTACATAAAATCAACACCTCACCCCACCAGGATTCAAACCCAAAATCTTATAATTGTGACCAGGGAATGCTACCTGTGGACCACCAGGACACTAAAAGCAGTCCTAGACTCTGTTATATTTCACGCAAAGACTGTTCAACGAGCTTATGGTGCCGTGAACCTCTACTGGGGACCACCAGTGCCGCTTAGGTGTTCAGAGCAACGTTTTACCAAATCCGGCTTCGAAACAGGAGGATCCATATATATATCATTAGCCCAATAAAGCACGCAAACTTCTACATATAATCAACACCTCACCCCGCCAGGATTTGAACCCACGATCTTATAATTGTGACCGGGGAACGGTACCTCTGGGCCACTAGGACAATAAATGCAGTCCTATACTCTGCTATATTTCACACAAAGCCTGTTCAACGAGCTTATGGCGACGTGAAACTCTAATGGGGACCACCCGTGCCACTTAGGTGATCAGAGCAACGTTTTACCAAATGCGGCTTCGAAACTCGAGGATCCATATATATTTCATTAGCTCAATAAAGCACGCGGACTTCTACATATAATCAACACCTCATCCCACCAGGATTTGAACCCACTATCTTATAATTGTGACCGGGGAACGCTACCTCTGGGCCACCAGGACAATAAAAGCAGTCCTAGTCTCTGGTATATTTCACACAAAGCCTGTTCAACGAGCTTATGGCGCCGTGAACCTCTAATGGGGACAACCCGTGCCGCTTAGGTGATCACAGCAACGTTTTACCAAATCCGGCTTCGAAACACGAGGATCCATATATATTTCATTAGCCCAATAAAGCACGCGGACTTCTACATAAAATCAACACCTCACCCCACCCGGATTCAATCCCAAAATCTTATAATTGTGACTAGGGAATGCTACCTGTGGACCACCAGGACACTAAAAGCAGTCCTAGACTCTGTTATATTTCACACAAAGCCTGTTCAATGAGCTTATGGCGCCGTGAACCTCTAATGAGGACCACCAGTGCCGCTTAGGTGTTCAGAGTAACGTTTTACTAAATCCGGCTTCGAAACACGAGGATCCATATATATTTCATTAGCCCAATAGAGCACGCACATTTCTACATATAATCAACACCTCACCCCACCAGGATTCGAACCAACGATCTTAGAATTGTGACCGGGGAACGCTACCTCTGGGCCACCAGGACACTAAAAGCAGTCCTGAACTCTGTTATATTTTACAAAAAACCTGTTCAATGAGCTTATGGCGCCGTGAACCTCTAATGGGGACCACCCGTGCCACTTAGGTGATCAGAGCAACGTTTTACCAAATCCGGCATCGAAAAACGAGGATCCATATATATTTCATTAGCCCAATAAAGCAAGCAGATTTCTACATATAATCAACACCTCACCCCACCAGGATTCAAACCCAAAATCTTATAATTGTGACCAGGGAATGCTACCTGTGGACCACCAGAACACTAAAAGCAGTCCTAGACTTTGTTATATTTCACGCAAAGCCTGTTCAACGAGCTTATGGCGCCGTGACCCTCTACTGGGGACCACCAGTGCCGCTTAGGTGATAAGAGCAACGTTTTACCAAATCCGGCTTGGAAACACGAGGATCCATATATATTTCATTAGCCCAATAAAGCATGCAGACTTCTACATATAATCAACACCTCACCCCACCAGGATTCGAACCAACGATCTTAGAATTCTGACCGGGGAACGCTACCTCTGGGCCACCAGGACACTAAAAGCAGTCCTGAACTCTGTTATATTTTACAAAAAACCTGTTCAATGAGCTTATGGCGCCGTGAACCTCTAATGGGGACCACCCGTGCCACTTAGGTTATCAGAGCAACGTTTTACCAAATCCGGCATCGAAAAACGAGGATCCATATATATTTCATTAGCCCAATAAAGCAAGCAGATTTCTACATATAATCAACACCTCACCCCACCAGGATTCAAACCCAAAATCTTATAATTGTGACCAGGGAATGCTACCTGTGGACCACCAGGACACTAAAAGCAGTCCTAGACTTTGTTATATTTCACGCAAAGCCTGTTCAACGAGCTTATGGCGCCGTGACCCTCTACTGGGGACCACCAGTGCCGCTTAGGTGATAAGAGCAACGTTTTACCAAATCCGGCTTGGAAACACGAGGATCCATATATATTTCATTAGCCCAATAAAGCATGCAGACTTCTACATATAATCAACACCTCACCCCACCAGGATTTGAATCCACGATCTTATAATTGTGACTGGGGAACGCTACCTCTGGGCAACCAGGACATTAAAAGCAGTCCTAGACTCTACCATATTTCACACAAAGCCTGTTCAACGACCTTATGGCGCCATGAACCTCTAATGGGGACAACCCGTGCCGCTTAGGTGATCGGAGCAACGTTTTACCAAATCCGGCTTCGAAACACGAGGATCCATATATATTTCATTAGCCAAATAAAGCACGCGGACTTCTACATATAATCAACACCTCACCCCACCAGGATTTGAATCCACGATCTTATAATTGTGACCGGGGAACGCTACCTCTGGGCCACTAGGACAATAAAAGCAGTCCTAGACTCTGGTATATTTCACACAAAGCCTGTTCAACGAGCTTATGGCGCCGTGAACCTCTAATGGGGACCACCAGTGCCGCTTAGGTGATAAGAGCAACGCTTTACCAAATCCGGCTTCGAAACACGAGGATCCATATATATTTCATTAGCCCAATAACGCACGCGGACTTCTACATAAAATCAACACCTCACCCCACCAGGATTCAATCCCAAAATCTTATAATTGTGACTAGGGAATGCTACCTGTGGACCACCAGGACATTAAAAGCAGTCCTAGACTCTGTTATATTTCACACAAAGCCTGTTCAACGAGCTTATGGCACCGTGAACCTCTAATGGGGACCACACGTGCCGCTTGGTGACCAGAGGCAAGTTTTACCAAATCCGGCTACGAAACACGAGGATCCAAATATATTTCTTTAGCCAAATAAAGCACGCAGATTTCTACATATAATCAACACCTCACCCCACCAGGATTCAAACCCAAAATCTTATAATTGTGACCAGGGAATGCTACCTGTGGACCACCAGGACACTAAAAGCAGTCCTAGACACTGTTATATTTCACGCAAAGCCTGTTCAACGAGCTTATGGCGCCGTGAACCTCTACTGGGGACCACCAGTACCGCTTAGGTGATAAGAGCAACGTTTTACCAAATCCAGCTTGGAAACACGAGGATCCATATATATTTCATTAGCCCAATAAAGCATGCAGACTTCTACATATAATCAACACCTCACCCCACCAGGATTTGAACCCATGATCTTATAATTGTGACCGGGGAACGCTACCTCTGGGCAACCAGGACAATAAATGCAGTCCTAGACTCTACTATATTTCACACAAAGCCTGTTCAACGAGCTTATGGCGACGTGAAGCTCTAATGGGGACCACCCGTGCCACTTAGGTGATCAGAGCAACGTTTTACCAAATCCGGTTTCGAAACACGAGGATCCATATATATTTCATGAGCCCAATAATGCACGCAGATTTCTACATATAATCAACACCTCACCCCACCAGGATTCAAACCCAAAATCTTATAATTGTGTCCAGGGAATGCTACCTGTGGACCACCAGGACACTAAAAGCAGTCCTAGACTCTGTTATATTTCACGCAAAGCCTGTTCAACGAGCTTATGGCGCCGTGAACCTCTACTGGGGACCACCAGTACCGCTTAGGTGATAAGAGCAACGTTTTACCAAAGCCAGCTTGGAAACACGAGGGTCCATATATATTTCATTAGCCCAATAAAGCATGCAGACTTCTACATATAATCAACACCTCACCCCACCAGGATTTGAACCCATGATCTTATAATTGTGACCGGGGAACGCTACCTCTGGGCAACCAGGACAATAAATGCAGTCCTAGACTCTACTATATTTCACACAAAGCCTGTTCAACGAGCTTATGGCGACGTGAAGCTCTAATGGGGACCACCCGTGCCACTTAGGTGATCAGAGCAACGTTTTACCAAATGCGGCTTCGAAACTCGAAGATCCATATATATTTCATTAGCCCAATAAAGCACGCTGACTTCTACATATAATCAACACCTCACCCCACCAGGATTTGAACCCACTATCTTATAATTGTGACCGGGGGACGCTACCTCTGGGCCACCAGGACAATAAAACCATTCCTAGACTCTGCTATATTTCAGACAAAGCCTGTTCAACGACCTTATGGCACCGTGAACCTCTAATGGGGACCACCCGTGCCGCTTAGGTGATCAGTGCAACGTTTTACCAAATGCGGCGTCGAAACAAGGAGGATTCATATATATTTCATTAGCCCAATAAAGCACGCAGACTTCTACATATAATCAACACCTCACCCCACCAGGATTTGAATCCACGATCTTATAATTGTGACCGGGGAACGCTACCTCTGGGCCACCAGGACAATAAAAGCAGTCCTAGACTCTGGTATATTTCACAAAAAGCCTCTTCAACGAGCTTATGGCGCCGTGAACGTCTAATGGGGACCACCCGTGCCGCTTAGGTGCTCAGAGCAACGTTTTACCAAATCCGGCTTGGAAACACGAGGATCCATATATATTTCATTAGCCCAATAAGGCATGTGGACTTCTACATATAATCAACACCTCACCCCACCAGGATTCAAACCCAAGATCTTATAATTATGACCGGAGTACGCTACCTCTGGGCCACCAGGACAGTAAAAGCAGTCCTAGACTCTACTATATTTCACACAAAGCCTGTTCAACGACCTTATGGCGCCATGAACCTCTAATGGGGACCACCCCTGCCGCTTAGGTTATCAGAGCAACGTTTTACCAAATCTGGCTTGGAAACACGAGGATCCATATATATTTTATTAGCCCAATAAAGCACGCGGACTTCTACATATAATCAACACCTCACCCCACCAGGATTTTAACCCACTATCTTATAATTGTGACCGGGGAACGCTACCTCTGGGCAAACCGGACAATAAAAGAAGTCCTAGATTCTACCATATGCTTCAGACAGCCTGTTCAACGACTCCAGCTATGAACTCTAATGGGGACCTCACCCGTACGCTTTTTAGGTCATCATCAGAGCAACGTTTACCAACCGCTTGGAAACACGAGGATCCATATATATTTCATTAGCCCAATAAAGCATGCGGACTTTCACATATAATCAACACCTCACCCCACCAGGATTTGAACCCACGATCTTATAATTGTGACCGAAAACGCTACCTCTGGGACAATTAGGACAATAAAAGCAGTCCAAGACTCTACATATTTTACATATAAAGCTCGTTCAACGAGCTTTGGCGGCGCTGTGAACCACTATAGGGGACCACCCGTGCCGCTTAGGTGATCAGAGCAACGTTTTACCAAATGCGGCTTCGAAACACGAGGATCCATATATATTTCATTAGCCCAATAAAGCACGATAACTTCTTCACATAATCAACACCTCACCCCACCAGGGTTCGAACCCACGATCTTCTAATTGTGACCGGTGAACGCTACCTCTGGGCCACCAGGACACTAAAACCAGCCCTAGACTCTGCTATATTTCACACAAAGCCTGTTCAACGAGCTTTTGGCGCTGAGAACCACTATAGGGGACCAGCCGTGCTGCTTAGGTGATCAGAGCAACGTTTTACCAAATGCGGCTTCGAAACACGAGGATCCATATATATTTCATGAGCCCAATAAAGCACGCGGACTTCTTCATATAATCAACACCTCACCCCACCAGGATTCGAACCCACGATCTTCTAATTGTGACCGAGGAATGCTACCTCTGGGCCACCAGGACACTAAAAGCAGTCCTAGACTCTGCTATATTTCACACAAAGCCTGTTCAATGAGCTTATGACGTTGTGAACCTCTAATGGGGACCATCCGTGCCGCTTAGGTGATCAGAGCAACGTTTTACCAAATCCGGCTTCGAAACACGAGGATCCATATATGTTTCATTAGCCCAATAAAGCACGCGGACTTCTACATATAATCAACATCTCACCCCACCAGGATTCGAACTCACGATCTTATAATTGTGACCGATGAACGCTACCTATGGGCCACCAGGACACTATAAGCAGTCCTAGACTCTGTTATATTTCACATAAAGCCTGTTCAACGAACTTATGGCCCCGTGAACCACTATAGGGGACCACCCGTGCCGCTTAGGTGATCAGAGCAACGTTTTACCAAATCTGGCTTGGAAACACGAGGATCCATACATATTTTATTAGCCCAATAAAGCACTCAGACTTCTACATATAATCAACACCTCACCCCACCAGGATTCAAACCCACGATCTTATAATTGTGACCGGGGTATGCTACCTCTCGGCCACCAGGACAATAAAAGCAGTCCTAGTCTCTACTATATTTCACACAAAGCCTGTTCAACGAGTTTATTGCGCCGTGAACCTCTAATGGGGACCACACGTGCTGCTTGGTGACCAGAGCAACGTTTTACCAAATCCGGCTACGAAACACGAGGATCCAAATATATTTCTTTAGCCCAATAAAGCATGCGGACTTCTACATATAATCAACACCTCACCCCACCAGCATTTGAACCCACGATCTTATAATTGTGACCGGGGAACGCTACCTCTGGGCCACCAGACAATAAAAGCAGTCCTAGACTCTGGTATATTTCACACAAAGCCTGTTCAACGAGCTTATAGCGCCGTGAAC
>NW_024733280.1:0-7302 GCF_018991925.1 Homarus americanus
GGTGGTGGTGACAGCGGAGGTGGTGATGATATAAGGAAGAGTGGTGGTGCTAAGAGGAAGGGTGGTGGTGACAGCGGAGGTGGTGATGATATAAGAGGAAGAGGTGGGTGGTGCTAAGAGGAAGGGGTGGTGGTGACAGCGGAGGTGGTGATATAAGAGGAAGAGGTGGTGTGCTAAGAGGGAAGGTGGTGACAGCGGAGGTGGTGATGATATAAGAGGAAGGTGGTGGTGCTAAGAGGAAGGAGGTGGTGCTAAGAGGAAGAGGTGGGTGGTGCTAAGAGGAAGAGGAGGTGGTGCTAAGAGGAAAGTGGTGGTGCTAAGAGGAAGAGAGGTGGTGCTAAGAGGAAGAGGAGGTGGTGCTAAGAGGAAGAGGAGGTGGTGCTAAGAGGAAGAGGAGGTGGTGCTAAGAGGAAGGGTGGTGGTGACAGCGGAGTGATGATATAAGAGGAAGAGTGGGTGGTGCTAAGAGGAAGAGGTGGTGACAGCGGAGGTGGTGATGATATAAGAGGAAGAGTGGTG
Source organism: Homarus americanus (assembly GCF_018991925.1). Classification (NCBI taxonomy): domain Eukaryota; kingdom Metazoa; phylum Arthropoda; class Malacostraca; order Decapoda; family Nephropidae; genus Homarus; species Homarus americanus. The sequence continues at coordinate 520 of NW_024733280.1, forward strand.
GTGCTAAGAGGAAGGGGTGGTGGTGGACAGCGGAGGTGGTGATGATATAAGAGAAGAGGTGGTGGTGCTAAGAGGAAGAGAGGGAAGCAGAGGAAGGTGGTGGTGCAAGAGGGAAGAGGAGGTGGTGCTAAGAGGAAGAGGAGGCAAAGCAGGGAAGGGGTGGTGGTGACAAAGGAGGTGGTGATGATATAAGAGGAAGAGGTGGTGAAGCAGAGGAAGAGGTGGGTGACAGCGGAGGTGGTGATGATATAAGAGGAAGAGGTGGTGGTGAAGAGGAAGGGGTGGTGGTGACAGCGGAGGTGGTGATGATATAAGAGGAAGAGGTGGTGGTGCTAAGAGGAAGAGGAGGTGGTGCTAAGAGGAAGAGGTGGGGGTGTAAGAGGAAGAGGAGGTGGTGCTAAGAGGAAGAGGTGGTGGGTGCTAAGAGGAAGAGGTGGTGGTGACAGCGAGGTGGTGATGATATAAGAGGAAGAGGTGGTGGTGTAAGAGGAAGAGGAGGTGGTGCTAAGAGGAAGGAGGTGGGGTGTAAGAGGAAGAGGAGGTGGTGCTAAGAGGAAGAGGTGGTGGTGCTAAGAGGAAGAGGAGGTGGTGCAGAGAGGAAGAGGAGGTAAGAGGAAGGGAGGTGGTGCAGAGGAAGAGGGAGGTGGTGCTAAGAGGAAGGTGGTGGAGCAGTGAGGTATGATATAAGAGGAGAGGTGGTGCTAAGAGGAAGAGGTGGTGGTGACAGCGGAGGTGGTGATGATATAAGAGGAAGAGGTGGTGGTGCTAAGAGGAAGGGGTGGTGGTGACAGCGGGAGGTGGTGATGATATAAGAGGAAGAGGTGGTGGTGCTAAGAGGAAGAGGAGGTGGTGCTAAGAGGAAGAGGTGGTGGTGCTAAGAGGAAGAGGAGGTGGTGCTAGGAGAAGAGGTGGGGTGCTAAGAGGAAGAGGAGGTGGTGCTAAGAGGAAGAGGAGGGTGCTAAGAGGAAGAGGAGGTGGTGCTAAGAGGAAGAGGAGGTGGTGCTAAGAGGAAGGGGTGGTGGTGACAGCGGAGGTGGTGATGATATAAGAGGAAGAGGTGGTGGTGCTAAGAGGAAGAGGAGGTGGTGCTAAGAGGAAGAGGTGGTGGTGCTAAGAGGAAGAGGAGGTGGTGGTAAGAGGAAGAGAGGTGGTGCTAAGAGGAAGGACAGCAGGCATGATATAAGAGGAGGTGGTGCAAGAGGAAGGGGTGGTGGTGCTAAGAGGAAGAGGAGGTGGTGCTAAGAGGAAGGGGTGGTGTGACAGCGGAGGTGGTATGATATAAGAGGAGGTGGTGCTAAGAGGAAGGGGTGGTGGTGACAGCGGAGGTGGTGATGATATAAGAGGAAGAGGTGGTGGTGCTAAGAGGAAGGGGTGGTGGTGACAGGAGGGAGATGATATAAGAGGAGGTGGTGCTAAGAGGAAGAGGTGGTGGTGATGATATAAGAGGAAGAGGAAGCACAGGTCATCAACACCAGGTAAACAAACTCCATCAGGTGAGATTCACTACCATAACTTAACTCAAATATAAACACATTAAATTAGAAGTTAACCATCTCCCTTTACTAAGTTCAGTAACAACATTAGCGAGGGAGAGAGAGGGGAGGTAGGGAGGAGAGAGGGAGATGGAGAGGAGGAGAGGGAGGAGGGGAGAGGGTAGATACACAGGGGTAGAAGTACTCGCCATTAATGAGTAAAGTTGAGGCGACCAAAACAAATATATTTTCCTTACCTGTATTCTTTTTGGAGGTTAGGTTAAGATAGATTAGGTTAGGTTACATTAGGTTAGGTTAGATTACGTTAGATTAGGTTGGGTTTAGGGTTGGGTTACGTTACGTTACGTTAGATTTTAGGTTAGGTTACGTTAGGTTTAGGTTACGTTAGGTTAGGTTAGATTAGGTTAGGTTTAGGTTAGGAGATTAGGTGAGTAGTCTCTTGGGGGTCCTGGGTCACACACACACACACACACACACACACACACACACACACACACACACACACACACACACACACACACACACACACACACACACACACACACACACACACACACACACACACACACACACACACCACACAGGCGAGCGCGCTTTTGACACCTGGTCACGGCATGGTGTGTTATACTGCACCACCTTCTTCACCTGTATATAACACACACACACACACACACACACACACACACACACACACACACACACACACACACACACACACACACACACACACACACACACACACCACTGTATTCCTCTAAGTTTATTACACCCTTATCACACTACATCACGCTAGGCCATATTACACTGATTTATATATAACATTACAGAACACCACTGGACTCGTTAAATATCTTGGCAGGGAAAGTTAACACCATAATATCAAACACTATGCACCATAACTCACCACAAAGCTTACCACACTACAATACACTGCCACCATACTTTTCCCCACACTCTTCCCACATCACCGCACCCTTCTACCACACCATCACACTCCACCACACAGTAACTAGTGCCCCGGCGCTCAACACACTGGCCTCGGGGAACAACATTTCACATCAATAGTCATTTGAATAAATTAAAATCTATTTAAAACAGTCGATTGTCAATACTGCACGAGAGCAAATTATTATGGTCACTATTGGTGTTGATAAAGGAGGGGGGGAGGAGGTGACCCTTGAATACAGACCTGAGCAAAACAGGTAAGTGTTAGTGCAAGGGGGGGAGCTAATCTGACCCGAACTTTGCAACAAACCTAAACTTTTAACCTCATCCTAACCCAAGCTTAGACCTGACCTGACCTGACCTGACTTGACCTAACTCACCCCTGACCTCAAAGCGAGAGATTTTAGTTTGAACATTCAAGTTAGGTTCCGGGGGCAGATCTGGTTGCTGGGTTTCAAACCTCTTGAACTGGCAGCAGTCTCTCTCTCTCTCTCTCTCTCTCTCTCTCTCTCAATTTATTTCTCACTCTTTTCTATATATTTTCTCTCTTCCTACTTCCACCCATTCTATCTCCTCCAATCCACTCCTCTCTCTCCCCTCCCACCTCCCCATCTCCCACTCCCTCTCCCTCCCTCTCCACACTCCCTCCCCCCTCCCACTCCCTCCCACTCCACACCTCTCCCTCTCCCTCCCACTCCACACTCCGTCTCCCCCTCCCACCTCTCCCCCTCCCACTCCACACTCCTGCCCCCCTCCCACCCCACCCCCTCCCACTCCACACCCCCTCCCTCCCACTCCACACTCCCTCTCCTCCCACCACCCCTCTCATCCACCAATCAGTCTCTACCTGCAGTACACTCACCTCACTCCTGACGCTGCACATGTGAGTGAGTATCATGGCCTTTGACCTGCCCAATGTACTCAACCCAATGTACTCAACCCAATGTACTCAACCCAATGTACTCAACCCAATGTACTCAACACAATGTACTCAACACAATGTACTCAACACAATGTACTCAAAGTTTACATCCATTACCTAAATATACAGGTAAGGTGCCACACATAATGCCCAGGTAATGTGAGTATATTTATGACATACACCGGTGAATATTTATACGCTTAATATACGACTAAATATAATAACTTTGTGTGTGTATGTATGTATGTATGTATGTATGTATGTATGTATGTGTGTATGGATGTATGTATGTAACACAAAAACATTACCGGGTTCTTCAATTAATTAACTTGACTAATTAGTTTTCTGGGATATATTAGTAAAAGTTTGTTCTTCAACTTCCTGGAGCAAAAAAAAAAGTGACTTGATTAATTAGTAACAGGTGCAGTCTTCAAAAAGATACTTCAAGATACTGTCGTGCTTGTAAAATTCTAGGTTAGGTTAGGTCAGGTCAGGTCAAGATTCACATCTGTTATCGAGTGTACTTTAACACACACACACACACACACACACACACACACACACACACACACACACACACACACACACACACACACAATAGTTAAAATAATAAACCACTCCTGATTTATGTACTGTACAGCCCTGTAAATGTATTCAACGCATATCATTATGTCTAAATCAAATGTAAGTTTGTATATTTTCAGCCACCGGCTGCAACTCTATTAATAAACCGTTTATTATTAGTAGTAGTAGTAGTAGTACACACACACACACACACACACACACACACACACACACACACACACACACACACACACACACACACACACACACACACACACACACACACACACACAGTCACTTTCTTTAAATCGAGGAGAATACAAAAGAGGTTCCAAAGTGCTGCCTTATTCACGTCGTAGAGGATAAAAAGTTATGAATTTCAACTTTACTTCTTCACGTCTCTTTCACCCACCTAAGTTCATAAAGTTAAGCCTGAACCAGAAAAAACTCGAATAACAACATGAGCTATTGTCGTAATCACCATCATCATCAACAAATATCAGTCCTGGAGGGAGAAGGGGGATTGATGACCCCCCCCATCCACCAATCATAATCTACATAAACGATCTAGATACTGGGATCAGCAGTGACATAAGCAAGTTAGCGGATGACACCAAGATAGGGCGGCAGATTAATTCAGGGCAGGATGCAAATGCACTACAGGAGGATTTAAATAAACTGCAGGAGTGGTCAGAAAAATGGCAAATGAAATTCAACACCAGCAAGTGCAGCGTACTTATTATTGGAAGAACAAATACTGTCAATGTATACAGCCTTAACAACATCAACCTAGAGAAGTCGACTTGTGAAAGAGACTTAGGGGTACTTGTAAGCCCGGACCTACGGCCTAGAAAACAGTGCGTTAGTGTTCGAAATAAGGCAAACAGAGTATTGGGTTTTATATCTAGAAGTGTAAGTAATAAGAGTGCAGAGGTCTTATTGCAACTATATCTTGCGCTAGTCAGGCCGCACCTCGATTATTTTGTTCAGTTCTAGTGCCCTTATTATAGAATGGATATCAATTCACTGGAGTCGGTGCAGCGACGAATGACGAAAATGATTCCGGGACTTAGAAACCTTCCATATCAAGATAGATTAAAGAAACTAAACTTGCATTCCCTAGAAAGACGAAGAGTGCGGGAGATATGATAGAAGTATTTAAGTGGGTGAAAGGAATCAATAGAGGAGATATAGATAAAGTTCTTATAATATCCGTAGCATCGGATTTAAGTTGGATAAGTTTAGGTTTAGGAGGGAGATAGGAAGGAACTGGTTCACAAATAGGGTGGTGGACGAGTGAAACAAGCTTAGCAACTTTATAGTAAGTGCTGAAACGCTGGAAAGTTTTAAAAGGAGGCTAGATAGATTCATGGATGATAGAGAGTGGTAGTAACTCTCGACAGGAGCTGCCATGCACAGGCCAGCCGGCCTATTGCAGACTCCTTAGTTTCTTATGTTCTTGTTTTCTTATCCATCTATCCACCTAGTCTATTCCTACTTCGTGGGATATACTCGTGGATCACCTTTTGTTCCATCCACACACACTATTTGTAAGACTTGACTCAGTAGAACAACAACCTTTAATGGATCTGATTGAAGGTATGCTATTTTTTGTTTACCTTTTCTCACTGTAGTAACTAAGGCAACCCAGACACCACATTAAAATAATAATAATAATAATAATAATAATAATAATAATAATAATAATAATAATAATAATAATAATAATAATAATAATAATAATAATAATAATAATAATAATAATAATAATAATAATAATAATAATAATAATAATAATAATAATAATAAAGACGAGCTGAGGCTAATACAAACACACACTCATCTGTATACTTCACGTAGTCAACTCAACACACCTTTCACCTCTGACCTAATAACAGAGTCAAGTGCTTTAGATCACAGCTAATACCGGTTACTGACGGGCAGTATACATAATGATGATTGACTGTGTAAACAAAGTAACAATGCTCTAGTAATTGGGAGTAATTCAACCACACAGAGAGAAGGGTCAATGTTCCGTATTATTAATCACAGTTTAGCTTTAACCAGTCCAACGATGGCACATTAAAGAGTAGCTACATCCTCCAACTGGACCTTGACCTTTGACCTCTGGAAAACAACAAGGTCAATGTACACCCGCCCACTTGACTGTGACCTTTGGCCTCTGGAGAACAAGGTCAATGTACACCCACCAACTGGACCTTGACCTTTAACCCCTGGAGAACAAGGTCAATGTACACCCGCCCACTTGACTGTGACATTTGGCCTCTGGAGAACAAGGTCAATGTACACCCACCAACTGGACCTTGACCTTTAACCCCTGGAGAACAAGGTCATGTACACCCGCCCAATTGACTGTGACATATCGCCTCTGGAGAACAAGGTCAATGTACTCGCTATATATACATTAAATTTGACCTTGAAACACCTCAACAATCCCAGACACGTAGAAAGGTCAACATCCTGACCCATGACATATAGGCGGGTAATATCCTGTCAACATCACAATTAACAATACACTGAAAAAAGAGTTAAAATGAACTTTGACCTTCACAAGGGCAGACCAGGTGGGTGTTATCATGTGTGTGTCAGCAAAGATCCATTACGGCTAAGGTTTAGTGTATAAATATAACACTTCCGCTACCTGTGTTTCTGGTACTATTAATAAAAGGCCAAATTATTATTATTTTTTAATATTTATTGATAATATTGATTTAAAAACACGATGGATAGCTTCAAACATAGGTTAGATGGATATATGAGCAATAGGGGTTGGGTGTAAATCGGGCTGTCCAGTATGGGCCAATAGTCCCGCTGCAGTTTCCTCCATTCTTATGTCTT
>NW_024733281.1:0-63607 GCF_018991925.1 Homarus americanus
AGCTTCACAACCATCACTTTAGGTAATAACAGTCACCAAAACCATCACTGTAGGTTATAACAGTCACTACAACTATCACTGTAGGTTATATAATGAGACAAATCTCACATGAAGAAGATTACATATAGGTAGAATATTGATAGTATAAGAGTATAAAGAGAGGAAGTTTTTGGTAGCGTGGCCGTGATAGTTATTTACACTGTCAATACACTTATCGTATCTTATACGTCAATACACATCTATTACTTCTTAAGGGCGACTTCTCAAACACCGCTTTGTTACAACTCTTTATTAATTACGACAATGACATGGACACATTAATAACCCCTTCTATTGAAGTTACTAGGACATTATATTTACGTTACTAGGACATCATATTACGTTACTAGACACTCTGATTCCCGGACACGAACATGAAATGAATACACTTCCCACGTAAGTAACTCATCCCACGGAAAGCTCTGACAAAAACTCACGTGACCTAGGGGAGGCCTAGCAGGTGGTCCTGGGTTGTCTCTATGGGAGACTGCTTAGCTGGGCGCCGGAGGGAGGTGGTCTCGGTCCTGACCGGAGGCGACTGGAGGCGACCGGAGGCGGCTTGCCTCCGGCCCCTGACTTCTCTCGAGCAGGACTCGGGACGTGGTAGCTGGTCCTTCTTGGTTACAAGACACAGTCTCTCTCTGTCCCTCTCTGTGGGCTCTATGTCTCTCTCTGTGGGAGGACTAGGACGTCCTATATATTGGGAGGCGAGCCCTCAGGTTGAGCTGATGGGGGGGGGGGCGGTGAAGGGTCTCCTTACATTTGCCCTCGCTGATGTAGGGTCAGGTCTGGACTTTTTCAGAGACTATAAGTTGTATCTTCTGGAAAAGTCATCAGATGGGGCCGTGTGACATGAGAGGCCCTGGTTGATTTGTGGCCCCTTGAGTTGGGCTCCAAGGGTTACATTTGACCTGGCTAATGTGAGGTCAGGTCTGGACTTCTTTCTGCGGTGTAGGATATTGTGTATATTGGGAGAGAGTCGGCTGGTGCCTTCTTACATGTTTGTTGTGGTGCCGTGTCACATGGGAGGGGAGCCTGGCTGATTTATAACCCTTGGTCAACCGTGAGAGTTACCCTACACTTGACCTCCCTAATGTCGGATCAAGACTGAACTGTCTCTGAGATGCAAGCTGCGGTCTGACAACCCATCACTACACCTCCCGCCAAGACTAAAGCTTTCATGCTCAGAGAACTGATGACACATTTAAAGTAGACAGTAACATCATGTGCAGTATCTAATATAGTCCCTGAGGCGATAATGCATCCTTACATTTTACAAATTATAACCCTAGAGATGTATGTTTTTCTACTGGCATAGTTTGATCTGACAAAGCTTACTATACCTCCCGCCAAGATTAAAGCTTCTATGACAGGAGAAAAAAATAAAATACATACACAGTAAGTGAACATAGAGTGATCTAAAGATCCTTCATATCTAGCGTAGTGTCCGAGGCAAACTTGCAAATCACATTCTACAAACAAAAACAGGTGTTACATTGCCTAACCAGGCCGTGTCAAAATAATAATTCATCTCAGTCAGTAAATGGCTACAACATTGTGTTTCGTAGTGCAAAACATTGATCAAATGAACTCATAGAAAAAGTGACTAATCTTTTAAAAAAAAAACATTCTTTGTAGTACATGATAACAAAAATCAGAGAATTAAATACAAAATACAAAATGCTCCTACTTCACATGTTAGGGTGTTATATCTTTTTATTACACATCAGCAACATCAACAACATCAGTACATTTGTTGGGTCCAGCATGGCTCAAGTCTTCCATCCAGCTGGTATCTGAAAATAAGGAATGCCGGCAGCACAACAGCGGTAGTCGATTGGTCCTTCTGAATATCCACCTTTTCATCGTCGACTTTCTTCTAATGTCAGCACAGGACGTCTTCTGCCTTCTTTCGTCACATAGCACGTCTTTCTTTCTTCAATACCGCACTTTGTAGGTCGTGTCACCACATCTGACTTCTTCTCACTTCCTCCTGGTTTCTATAATATTCCAGATGATTTTTCTGTTCACCTGCGCTTCCTCTACGTTTAGAGCATTTTCATATTCCAGATGAATTTTCTGTTCATCTGCGTTTCTTTATACATCTTCATTTTCATATTCCAGACGATTTTTCTGTTCATCTGCGTTTCTTTATACATCTTCGTTTTCCGTCATATTCCAGATGAATTTTTCTGCTCCATCTGTATTTCTTCTCTGCAACATCATCATTTTCAACATATTCCAGACGATTTTCTGTTCATCTGCCGTCGGCCCCCTCCGGCCGGGATGAAAGCCTGTCCACTGCTTGGGCTGTCGTCTCCTTAGATGACTGTAAAGCAGGTTCCGCGGACCAGGGCTCGCCCTCCGTACGTGAGTGTCGGCGAGACCAAAGACCGTCCTGTCTTACACCTTCCACAGTGGTGAATCCCTCCCTGGCTGGGCTCACCAGGGTTCGTTGTGTGGCGCTGCATTCCACACTCCTTAACTTCCTACAGTAGAAAAATATAAAATCTTCTTAATCCTAGACCAGGTAGGACTTGAAAGAAGTGGGGTGGTGCGTGGCGGGTGTGGTGCTGCATTCATCACCCTGCATTCCTCACGCTGCTTCTTCTCTTCTTATATGTGCTGTGGTCGGATTCCGGCTAGCCATGGGGCGGTACTGTGTGTGATATTTGCCAGAGAAACAATCCTAAAGGGATGATGGATTAGTTGGAAGTGCATTCGCAAAAAAAAAAAATTACTTTATAAGTTACGTCAATGTTTGGTAACTATTATTTCCGTCACGACAATTTTCTCATTAGGCTGGGTCGGGGAGTGAAGCTCTGCTCACTACATTGAATATTATTTATCACTACGCGTCAAAGAGTACATTACAAATCATACTAGCATAAAAACACACTGAGTGAAGCTCTGTAATTATCGCAATATTAAGTAACACTAACCACCGATTTCGAAGCATAACTCACAGGACAAAACATTGGTGGTCACAGGGCGGGGGAGGCGGGGGAGGCATTCGGGCATGAGCGCCTGGGGGGAGAGTGTAGAGTGGTGTAACGGGCCAGGCGGGGCGCGGGGCGGGGCGGGGCGGGCGGGGCGGGGCGGGGCGGAGCGGCGGGGTAGGGCAGGGCGGAGCGAGGCGGGAACGGATGGGTACGGAGGGTGAGGTGAGGATTAGGACAAGGAGGAGGATGTAGGTTGTAAGACATGTTAAGTTATAACAGTTAGTATAGACACAGCTTCTATCACTAAAACACAATGGGTACATTTAACACTGACCGACAATTAAAATGCACTTGGGATACTGAGAACTTCACAGAACGTGGGGGACACTGAGAAATTATATTAAGCACTGAGCATATTCTGGGAGTGTTTTGCTATTAACAATTCGCGTATACCACAACGAGAGACATTGACTTGAGCTGTAAAGATGACACACTAGGACACTTTTCACGCTACGACGCTACGACACAGGAATTACTTATTACCCAATTGTAGACAATACTTAGACTGAATCAAATGAAGGATGAGACGAGCTAGGTGTTATGGCTAACCGAGGGAAGGCGTGAGTTTACGTTAAGTTCGCTGCTACCATTATAATAACTAAGCGAGGAGGGCGTGGATTAACGTATATAGTTCGCTGCCACCAATATAATGAGACAAATGTCACAAGAAGAAGATTACATATAGGTAGAATATTGATAGTATAAGAGTATAAAGAGAGGAAGTTTTTGGTAGCGTGGCCATGATAGTTATTTACACTGTCAATACACTTATCGTATCTTATTCGTCAATACACATCTATTACCTCTTAAGGGCGACTTCTGAAACACCGCTTCGTTACAACTCTTTATTAATTACGACAATGACATGGACACATTAATAACACCTTCTATTGAAGTTGCTAGGACATTATATTTACGTTACTAGGACATTATATTTACGTTACTAGGACATCATATTACGTTACTAGACACTCTGATTCTCGGACACGATTATGAAATGAATACACTTCCCACGTAAGTAACTCATCCCACGGAAAGCTCTGACAAAAACTCACGTGACCTAGGGGAGGCCTAGCAGGTGGTCCTGGGTTGTCTCTATGGGAGACTGCTTAGCTGGGCGCCGGAGCGAGGTCTCGGTCCTGACCGGAGGTGACTGGAGGCGACCGGAGGCGGCTTGCCTCCGGCCCCTGACTTCTCTCGAGCAGGACTCGGGACGTGGTAGCTGGTCCTTCTTGGTTACAAGATACACTCTCTCTCTGTCCCTCTCTGTGGGCTCTCTGTCTCTCTCTGTGGGAGGACTAGGACGTCCTATATATTGGGAGGCGAGCCCTCAGGTTGAGCTGATGGGGGGGGTCGGTGAAGGGTCTCCTTACATTTGCCCTCGCTGATGTAGGGTCAGATCTGGACTTTTTCAGAGACTATAAGTTGTATCTTCTGGAAAAGTCATCAAATGGGGCCGTGTGACATGAGAGGCCCTGGTTGATTTGTGGCCCCTTGAGTTGGGCTCCGAGGGTTACATTTGACCTGGCTAATGTGAGGTCAGGTCTGGACTTCTTTCTGCGGTGTAGGATATTGTGTATATTGGGAGAGAGTCGGCTGGTGCCTTCTTACATGTTTGTTGTGGTGCCGTGTCACATGGGAGGGGAGCCTGGCTGATTTATAACCCTTGGTCAACTGTGAGAGTTACCCTACACTTGACCTCCCTAATGTCGGGTCAAGACTGGACTGTCTCTGAGATGCAAGCTGCGGTCTGACAACCCATCACTACAGTTACATGAGTCACCAAGACCGTCACTGTAGGATATAACAGTCACTACAACCATCACTGTAGGTTACACCCGTCACCAAAACCATCACTGTACGTTATAACAGTCACTACAGACATCACTGTAGGTTATAACAGCCACCAAAACCGTCACTATAGGTTATAACAGTCACCACAATAACCATCACTTTAGGTTATAACAATCACTACAACCATCACTGAAGATTATAACAGTCACCACCATAACCATTACTCTAGGTTATAACAGTCACCACCATAACCATTACTGTATGTTACAACAGTCACTACAACCATCACTGTAAGTTATAACAGTTACCACTGCAACCATCACTGTAGGTTATAACAGTCACCACAACCATCACTGTAGGTTATAACAGTCACCACCACAATCATCACTGTAGGTTATAACAGTCACCACAACCATCACTGTAGGTTATAACAGTCACCACAACCATGACTGTATGTTATAACAGTCACCACCACAACCCTCACTGTAGGTTATAACAGTCACCACCGCAACCATCACTGTGGGTTATAAGAGTCACTACAACCATCACTGTAGGTTATAACAGTCACCACAACAACCATCACTATAAGTTATATTAGTCACCACCATAACCATTACTGTAGGATATAACAGTCACTACAACCATCACTGTAGGTTACACCAGTCACCAAAACCATCACTGTACGTTATAACAGTCACTACAGACATCACTGTAGGTTATAACAGCCACCAAAACCGTCACTATAGGTTATAACAGTCACCACAATAACCATCACTTTAGGTTATAACAATCACTACAACCATCACTGAAGATTATAACAGTCACCACCATAACCATTACTCTAGGTTATAACAGTCACCACCATAACCATTACTGTATGTTACAACAGTCACTACAACCATCACTGTAGGTTATAACAGTTACCACTGCAACCATCACTGTAGGTTATAACAGTCACCACAACCATCACTGTAGGTTATAACAGTCACCACCACAATCATCACTGTAGGTTATAACAGTCACCACAACCATCACTGTAGGTTATAACAGTCACCACAACCATGACTGTATGTTATAACAGTCACCACCACAACCCTCACTGTAGGTTATAACAGTCACCACCGTAACCATCACTATGGGTTATAAGAGTCACTACAACCATCACTGTAGGTTATAACAGTCACCACAACAACCATCACTATAAGTTATATTAGTCACCACCATAACCATTACTGTAGGTTATAACAGCCACCACAACCATCACTGTAGGTTATAACAGTCACCACAACCATCACTGTATGTTATAACAGTCACCACCACAACCATCACTGTATGTTATTACATTCACCACCACAATCATCACTATAGATTATAACAGTCGCCGCTACAACCATCACTGTAGGTTATAACATTCACTACAACCATCACTGCAGGTTATGACAGACACCACGATAATCATCACTGTAGGTTGTAACAGTCACCACCGTAACCATCACTGTAGGTTATAACAGTCACTGCAACCATCACTTTAGGTTATAACAGTCACCAAATCCATCACTGTAGGTTATAACAGTCACTACAAACATCACTGTAGGTTACAACAGTCACCAAAACCATCACTGTAGGTTATAGCAGTCACTACAACCATCAATGCAGGTTACAACCTCCACCAAAACCATCCCTGTAGGTTATAACAGTCACTACAACCATCACTGCAGGTTATAACAGTCACTACAACCATCACTGTATGTTATAACAGTCACCAACACTACCATCACTGTAGGTTATAACAGTCACCAGCACAACCTTCACTGTAGGTTATAAGTCATTACCACAACCATCACTATAGGTTATATTAGTCACCACCATAACCATTACTGTAGGTTATAACAGTCACCACCACAACCATCACTGTAGGTTATAACAGTAACCACGACAACCATCACTATGGGTTATAACAGTCACTACAACCATCACTGTAGGTTATAACAGCCACCACCATAACCATTGTGTAGATATGTAAATACCAAGATATGTGAACACCCCTGACGCCAAGACTCTGTTACCATTCATTGTACCATTTATTCACATGTCTGTATTACTACATATTATTATAGCATGTCTGATATCTATGCTTATGTCTAATGCCTATGTTCACTTACTATGTCCCGATGTACTATGTCTGTCCTAGTAATGTCTAGCAACTCTCCTTGCCTAGCGAGCTAACTTCCCTCAGATCGGCTTTGGCCTGCCTATGGCACGGAGTCCTTTTTGCTTATCCCTGTTTTTCTGTACCTGTCGGCTATCCTGCCAAGTCTTGTACTACTTATTGAATATATCTACTGCTCGTGCCCTGGAGTTTCAAGAACCTTGTCTAGGATTACATCCCACCACATGGCGCAGTTTGAGTAGCTCCAACACGACAGTTGACAAGTCTCAAGAGCCGGCCTCGTCTGTTTCCCGCTCCTCCTCTGTTTCCTGCCCAGAAGATATACTCCACAGTGCCCCTGGATTTAAAGTGCTTTGTGACCTTGTGAAGTGCCCTAAGTGAAGTGCAGTGCCTTTCATGTCTGTTTGCTATGTTTCTGGGGCCCTACAGGTAGCAGAAACACCTTCAGCCCAGTTTCCAAGACAGCACTTCCGGCATACATCCTCCGTCTGCGCCGGCCCGCAAGCCACTGCCCCCCCTTCGACTGAGTCATCACCGACATCTCTCCCGGGCGCGCGGAGGAATACACTGCCGCCAGCCGCCTCCTCTCACTTCACAAATATTACCGCCAATACTCTTTTACTTGCCCGCCAGTTCCTGCACTTAGGCAAGTACATTGACGAAAACATAGCACTTCACCTTATTCTCCTTGTCTTTCCCATCGCAACCATACCAAACACGAGATGTCTGATCACGACGATTTGCTGGGAAATTTATATGAGGATTATGAGGAAGACGAAGCCTCACACGCCGGGCGCGCCAAATTCAAAGGATGGGAGCCAGGATATACGTCAGTTAATTCACTTCCTACAAGTTTCCCAAGAGAAGGAAGCCCAAAGACGTCAATTAGAGGAGGAAAAACGACATCAAGAGGAATTGTCAAGACAGTCAGAGAAATCAGCTTAACGTCTTCAACTTCAACAACAACACCAAGCTGATAACCGCAAATTCCTGGAACTATTGGAATTGCTGGCAACGAGGACGACTTCACCAGCTGCCACAACCAATTCGCCAGCTTCAGCCTCTCCATCTACCCTTCAGACAACGCCTCCTCACACGTCACCTATCCCCCTTGGATATACCTCAGTGCCTTCTCAACCACCTGCTCCAGTCTCAACTCTCGTCGACCTCTCCGTACCTCCTCCATTACCTGCCGTCTCGAGTACACCCCTGCACAGCAAGTCTTCAGTTCCCAGCCCCCCACCTCTTCAATCTGATGCAACATATCAAGTATACCGTCAATGGCGACGTCGTTTCGAAGACTTTGCTGTTATGTCTGACCTCAACCGAATGCCCCCTCATAAACAACTCATCCAATTAAGATCGTGCATTTCCCTCGATGTTCAACGCCCCCTAGAGCACACGCTAGCCATTCCCCCTGACTCCCCCATGTCAGTGACAGAGGTTTTAAACGCCTTGCAGAGTCATTTCAGAGGCCTCCGCAATGAAGCTTTGCGTCGTAGGGAACTGCTATCCTGCAAACAAGCTTCTGGGGAATCATTCTCGACTTCTACGCACGACTTAAGGACCTAGCAGCCGAGGTGGACCTATGTACAGGCGATCCTGTAACCTGTGCTGAGATCCAGCTCAAGATGATCTTGCTGATGGGTGTACGTGACGAGGACCTACTTCAGAAACTCCTCACCCTCGACGCCGCCTCTTCCCTCACCGACTTCGTCACCTGTTGCAGGTCGTATGAGGCCACAAGAGAGGCTGCCTCAGCTATACACTCATCGCCATCTCAAGTTCACGCCGTCTCCACCTACAAGAGGAATCAACGCCAGATGCAGACGGCGTCCTCTCCACAGCCCCCGTCACAGTCACCAGTTTCTTCTCCCGAATCCTGCAGAAACTGTCAGTGCCAGCACGGTCCAGGAAAGTGCCCTGCGGCTGATAGTAAATGTCGAAACTGCGGGTTTCAAGGCCATTGGCCCCGCACAACTCGATGTCCTGCCAACAAGGTCTCATGCAACGCTTGCAACAAGCAAGGACACTTCGCCAAGTGTTGCAGGTCCACCAAGAAGCCTCCATCTCCAGGTCAAAACGTCTCTTCACAGCCCGACAGAACATCCACACCACCGTCTCCCAAGAACAACAAAGGATGCCGACGCGTGGATGATGCCTCGAGTGACAGGTCCCCCAAGCCCGTCAATGTTCGTCTGTCCTACGGTACCACCTCTTCCAACCTCCTGATGATACCTGACACGGGCGCGGACATCACGGTGATTGGACCAACACACCTGGACGCCCTCAACATTCCCAGGAGTAGCCTGTCACCCACAGCCATGAACGACGTGCTCACAGCGGACGGGTCCCCGATGTCTCCACCTTTGGGTTGCTTCAAGGCAACACTACAGCTCGGTCCCAAGTCTTGCCTTGCCACAGTCCACGTCCATGAGGGCATCCAAACCCCTCTCTTGTCATGTGGCCATTGTCAGGACTTGGCCATCGTCTCATCCGAGTTCCCAAAGCCCATCCTCGCCGTGACACACCTCAACAGATGTGCAGAGATACCTGTTTCAGCCATGACCACACCTGCTGCCGCCCGGGAGTTCTTTCTTCATCAGTTCAGCGACGTCCTTGTCTCCAAGTCCGACCTTCAGAAGACGCCGCTCAAGAAGATGACAGGCCCCCCGATGAGAATCCACCTCAAGCCTGGCGCGACGCCTTTCGCCATCCACACACCCAGGCCTATCCCCTTTGCCCTACGGGACAAGGTGAAGGCGGAGCTCGATTCTCTGGTGCAGCAGAGGATCATTAGACACGCCGGTGAGGAGCCCTCCGAGTGGTGCCACCCTATGGTCTTGGCACCCAAGCCTGTAGGTGTTCGCATCACAGTGGACCTCACCCATCTCAACTCGCAGGTCTCCCGTCCCGCCCATCCATCGCCTACGCCCATCCAAGCAGTCCGCAGCGTCACCCCGTCTGCAAAGTTCTTTACCACGGCGGATGCACTACATGGGTACTGGCAAGTCGACCTGGCGGAAGAAGATCGCCACCTCACTACATTCATCACGCCCCACGGCCGCTTCCAACACTGCCGCGGACCCATGGGCTTCGCAGCAACGGGGGATGCGTACTGCCTCCGTGGGGATATGGCTCTGCAGGGTGTCACCAACTGCGTGAAGGTCGTAGATGACATCCTGCTCTTCGACGATGATCTCCCGGCCCACTTGAACCGAGTTCATCTGATGCTCACAAGATGTCGTGCCCATGGTATCACCCTGAACAAAGATAAATTTGTGGTCGCTGCCTCCCAAGTTAACTACTGCGGCTACAACATCTCGCCAGAGGGGATCTCAGCTGATGAGTAGGTCAAGGCCATCAGGGACTTCCCTACTCCAGCGAACCTGAACGACCTTCGCTCGTTTATGGGCCTGGTAAATCAGCTGGCCGACTTCTCCCCTAAAATCGCCACATCAGCCCAACCTCTACGCCCCCTCATGAGCCCCAAGCGCTCTTTCCTCTGGACTCCTGACCACGACCTAGCGTTCAGGAATGTTAAGAAGGCGTTGCTGTCACCACCAGTCTTGGCACCCTTCGACCCGTCCTTACCAGTGGTCCTCCAGACCGACGCCTCCCGTCTATACGGCCTCGGATATGCCCTCCTTCAAGATCACGGCCAGGGTAGACTGCGCTTAGTTCAGTGTGGCTCCAGGTTTTTGACCGACACGGAGACCAGATACGCCACCATCGAACTAGAGATGCTGGCAGTCGCCTGGGCTATGGCCAAGTGCCGCCTTTACCTGTTCGGCCTTGGGCATTTCACCCTCATGACGGACCACCGCCCGCTCATACCCATCCTCAATCACTACACGTTGGACGCCATCGAAAATCCTCGCCTCCAACGTCTCAAAGAGAAGACCGCCCCCTACGTCTTTACAGCTGTGTGGCGCGCCGGCAAGCTTCTGTGCATACCAGACGCCCTCTCCCGAGCCCCTGTTAGTCGCCCCACACCTGAAGATGAAGTCGACTGTAGCACGGCCGCGGTTCACGTTCGGTCTTTAGTGACACACACAGCCACTTCTCTTGCTGACAAGACGACGACGGCGCCCTCCATCGAAGACGATAGGACTCTCCAGGAGCTTCGCATCGCCGCCGCTCAAGACCCAGCATACGTCCAACTCCTCGACTACGTCTCCGCTGGATTCCCCACCAACCGCTACGACATTCACGCCTCCGCTCTCCCCTTCTGGAAGCTAAGGGATAGCCTCTATGCGGACGGAGAGCTGGTGTTGTACGGCCCCAGGATCGTCGTTCCCGCTGCCCTCCGCCGGCGCACCTTATCCCGCCTCCATGACAGCCACCGCGGCGTTGAAGCCACCAGGCGCAGAGCCCGTCAGACCGTCTTCTGGCCTGGTATTGACGCCGACATTAAGAGCACGGTTGAGGCCTGTGAGCCTTGCCAGCAACTCCAGCCCAGCCAGCAACAAGAGCCGTACCTGTGCAATGACCTCCCGAAGCGGCCCTTTGAGTCCGTGTCCGCCGACTTCTTTAATGTGGCCGGAAAGTCTTTCCTGGTGGTTGCCGACAGGCTCTCTGGATGGCCCGTGGTAGTTCCCTGTGGTCGGGACACCACCTCTTCCAGGGTCATCCGGATGTTTTGTTGCTTCTTCCGGGAAGTCGGAGTGCCTCTCCGCCTCCGAACCGACGGTGGGCCCCCGTTCAATAGCCACGAGTTCAAGAGCTTCGCCGAACGCTGGGGCGTCCACCACATCGTCACCTCCCCTCATTACCCGCAGGCGAATGGCCACGCCGAGGCAGCGGTAAAGTCCGTAAAATACCTCATCCTCAAGACAGCACCGACGGGGAACCTGGACTGCGAGGAGTTCGACAGGGGCCTACTGGAACTCCGTAACACCCCTACCCCTGCCGGACGCTCTCCTGCCCAGGTGTTGTATGGCCGCCCCCTTCGTACTTGTGTGCCTGCCCACCCCCAGTCCTTCTTAGATGAATGGCAGATCAAGGCGGACGAGTGTGACCGCCGTGAGGCTGCCCGGATGGCCCAAGTGACAAGCCACTATGACGCCCACGCCCGCCCCCTTCCCAGGTTGACCGTCGGCCAGCAAGTACGAATCCAGGACCCGACGTCACACCGCTGGGACAAGGTCGGGGTCGTCATGGGCCGTGGCGAGTCTCGTTCGTACCAAGTCCGCCTCCCGAGTGGTCGTGTGTGGTGGCGAAACAGACGCCATCTCCGCCCAGTGCCATCCTCTAGTGACGGACCTTCCTCCCCGTCCCCTGTGCCTCCTTGCCCAGACCAGGAACGAAGGTCGTCAGTTGATCCTCCCATTGTTCCTCGCCGCTCCCCCCGACTCATGGAAAAAGAGTCCGTAGCCGCTCGAGATTGCACTACGAGCGTAAAGGGGGAGGGAGGTGTGTAGATATGTAAATACCAAGATATGTGAACACCCCTGACGCCAAGACTCTGTTACCATTCATTGTACCATTTATTCACATGTCTGTATTACAACATATTATTATAGCATGTCTGATATCTATGCTTATGTCTAATGCCTATGTTCAGTTACTATGTCCCAATGTACTATGTCTGTACCGCGCTAGTCGAGTAACTAGAAGACCTCACTTATTGTCCTAGTAATGTCTAGCAACTCTCCTTGCCTAGCGAGCTAACTTCCCTCAGATCGGCTTCGGCCTGCCTACGGCACGGAGTCCTTTTTGCTTGTCCCTGTTTTTCTGTACCTGTCGGCTATCCTGCCAAGTCTTGTACTACTTATTGAATATATCTACTGCTCGTGCCCTGGAGTTTCAAGAACCTTGTCTAGGATTACATCCCACCACAACCATCACTGAAGGTTATAACAATCACCACCATAACCATTACTGTAGGTTATAACAGTCACCACCATAACCATCACTGTAGGTTATGACGGTCACTACAACCATCACTGTAGTTTATAACAGTCACTACAACCATTACTGTAGGTTATAACAGCCACCACCATAACCATCACTGTAGGTTATAACAATCATCACCATAACCTTTACTGTAGATTATAAGTCGCCACCATAACCATTACTCTAGGTTATAACAATCACCACCATAACCATCACTGTAGGTTATAACAGTCACCACAACCATCATTGTAGGATATAACAGTCACCACCTGAACCATCACTGTAGATTATTAGAGTCACCATAACCATCACTGTATGTTATAACAACCACCACCACAACCATCACTGTAGGTTATAACAGTCACCACCACAACCATCACTATAGGTTATATTAGTCACCAACATAACCATTACTGTAGGTTATAACAGTCACCACTACAACCATAACTGAAGGTTATAAGAGTCACCACCACAACCATCACTATGGGTTATAACAGCCACCCCAACCATTACTGTAGGATATAACAGTCACCACAACCATCACTGTATGTTATAACAGTCACCACCACAACCATCACTGTGGTTATAACAGTCACCACCACAATCATCAGTGTAGGTTATAACAGTCACCTCAACCATCACTGCATGTCATAACATTCACCAACACAACCATCACTGTAGGTTATAACAGCCACCACCATAACCATCACTATAGGTTATAACAGTCGCCACTACAACCATCACTGTAGGATATAATTCACCACAACAACCATCACTGTAGGTTATAACAGCCATCACCATAACCATTACTCTAGGTTATAACAATCACCACCATAACCATCACTGTAGGTTATAACAGTCACCACCACAACCATCACTGTAGGTTATAACAATCACCACCAAAACCATTACTATAGGTTAAAACAGTCACCACCATAACAATCTCTGTAAGTTATAACAGTCACTACAACCATCACTGTAGGTTATAACAGTCACTACAACCATCACTGTAGGTTATAACAGTCACTACAACCATCACTGTAGGTTATAATAGTCACTACAACTATCACTGTAGGTTATAACAGCCACCACCATAACCATCACAGTAGGTTATAACAATCACCACCATAACCATTACTGTAGGTTATAACAGTCACCACCATAACCATCACTGTAGGTTATAACGGTCACTACAACCATCACTGTAGTTTATAACAGTCACTACAACCATTACTGTAGGTTATAACAGCCACCACCATAACCATTACTCTAGGTTATAACAATCACCACCATAACCATCACTGTAGGTTATAACAGTCACCACAACCATCATTGTAGGATATAGCACTCACCACTAGAACCATCACTGTAGATTATTACAATCACCACAACCATCACTGTATGTTATAACAGTCACTACCACAACCATCACTGTAGGGTATAACAGTCACCACCACAACCATCACTATAGGTTATATTAGTCACCAACATAACCATTACTGTAGGTTATAACAGTCACCACTACAACCATAACTGTAGATTATAAGAGTTACCACCACAACCATCACTATGGGTTATAACAGTCACTACAACCATCACTGTAGGTTATAACAGTCACCACCACAACCATCACTATAGGTTTTATTAGTCACCTCTATAACCATTACTGTAGGTTATAACAGCCACCCCAACCATCACTGTAGGTTATAACAGTCACCACAACCATCACTGTATGTTATAACAGTCACCATCACAATCATCACTGTAGGTTATAACAGTCACCACCACAATCATCACTGTAGGTTATAACAGTCACCACAACCATCACTGCATGTTATAACAGTCACCAACACAACCATCACTGTAGGTTATAACAGCCACCACCATAACCATCACTATAGGTTATAACAATCGCCACTACAACCATCACTGTAGGTTATAAGTCACCACAACAACCATCACTGTAGGTTATAACAGCCATCATCATAACCATTACTGTAGGTTATAAGAGCCACCACTACAACCATCCCTGTTGGTTATAACAGTCACCACAACCATCACTGTATGTTATAACAGTCGCCACCACAACCATCACTGTATGTTATAACAGTCACCACCACAATCCTCACTGTAGGTTATAAGTCACCAAAACCATCACTGAAGGTTATAACAGTCACTACAACCATCACTGTAGGTTACAACAGTCACCAAAACCATCACTGTAGGTTATAACAGTCACTACAACCATCACTGTAGGATATAACAATCACCACCATAACCAGCAATGTAGGTTATAACAGTCACTACAACCATCACTATAAGTTATAACAGCCACCACCATAACCATCACTATAGTTTATAAAAGTCGCCACTACAACCATCACTGTAGGTTATAACAGTCACCACTACAACCATCACTGTAGGTTATAAGAGCCACCACCATAACCATCACTGTAGGTTATAACAACCACCACCATAACCATCACTGTAGGTTATTACAGTCACCACCATAACCATCACTGTAGGTTATAACAGCCACCACCATTACCATCAGTTATATCAGTCACCACCATAACCATCACTAGAGGTTATAACAGCCACCGCCATAACCATCACTATAGGGTATAACAGTCACCACCATAACCATCACTGTAGGTTATTACAGCCACCACCACAACCATCACTGTAGGTTATAACAGCCACCACCATAACCATCACTGTAGGTTATAACAGCCACCACCATAACCATCACTATAGGTTATAACAGTCACCACCATAACCGTTACTATAGGCTAAAACAGCCACCACCATAACCATCACTATCGGTTACAACAGTCACCACCATAACCATCACTGTTGGTTAAAACAGACACTACCAAAACCATCACTGTAGGTTATAACAGTCACCACAACCATCACTGTATGTTATAACATTCACTACCACAACCATCACTGTAGGGTATAACAGTCACCACCACAACCATCACTATAGGTTATATTAGTCACCAACATAATCATTTTTCTAGGTTATAACAGTCACCACTACAACCATAACTGTAGGTTATAAGAGTCACCACCACAACCATCACTATGGGTTATAACAGTCACTACAACCATCACTGTAGGTTATAACATTCACCACCACAATCATCACTGTAGGTTATAACAGTCACCACAACCATCACTGCATGTTATAACAGTCACCACCATAACCGTTACTATAGGCTAAAACAGCCACCACCATAACCATCACTATCGGTTACAACAGTCACCACCATAACCATCACTGTTGGTTAAAACAGACACTACCAAAACCATCACTGTAGGTTATAACAGTCACCACAACCATCATTGTATGTTATAACAGTCACCACCACAACCATCACTGTAGGTTATAACAGTCACCACCACAATCATCACTGTAGGTTATGACAGTCACCACAACCATCACTGCATGTTATAACAGTCACCAACACAACCATCACTATAGGTTATAACAGTAGCCACTACAACCATCACTGTAGGTTATAAGTCACCACAACAACCATCACTGTAGGTTATAACAGCCATCACCATAACCATTACTGTAGGTTATAAGAGCCACCACTACAACCATCCCTGTAGGTTATAACAGTCACTACAACCATTACTGTAGGTTATAACATTCACCACCATAACCATTACTGTAGGTTATAACAGCCACCACCATATCCATCACTGTAGGTTATAACAGCCACCACCACAACCATCACTGTAGGTTATAACAGTCACCACCATATCCATTACTGTAGGGTTTAACAGTCACCACCATAACCATTACTGTAGGATATAACAGCCACCACCATAACCATTACTGTAGGTTATAACAGCCACCACCATAACCATTGCTGTTGGTTATAAAAGTCACCACAACCATCACTGTATGTTATAACAGTCGCCACCAAAACCATCACTGTATGTTATAACAGTCACCACCATAATCCTCACTGTAGGTTATAAGTCACCAAAACCATCACTGTAGGTTATAACAGTCACTACAACCATCACTGTAGGTTACAACAGTCACCAAAACCATCACTGTAGGTTATAACAGTCACCACTACAACCATAACTGTAGGTTATAACAGTCACCACAACCATCACTGTAAGTCATAACAGTTACCACCACAATCATCACTGTAGGTTATAACAGTCACCACAACCATCACTATAGGTTATTATAGTCACCACCACAACCATCACTGTAGGTTATAACAGTCAACACAACCATCACTGTGTGTTATAACAGTCACCTCCACAACCATCACTGCAGGTTATAACAGTCACCAAAACCATCACTGTAAGTTATAGTAGTCACTACAACCATCACTGTAGCTTTCAACAGTCACCAAAACCATCACTGTAGGTTATAACAGTCACCACAACCATCACTGTAGGGTACAACAGTCACCAAAATCATCACTGTAGGATATAACAGTCACTACAACCATCACTGTAGGTTATAACAATCGCCACTACAACCATCACTGTAGGTTATAAGTCACCACAACAATCATCACTGTAGGTTATAACAGCCATCATCATAACCATTACTGTAGGTTATAAGAGCCACCACTACAACCATCCCTGTTGGTTATAACAGTCACCACAACCATCACTGTATGTTATAACAGTCGCCACCACAACCATCACTGTATGTTATAACAGTCACCACCACAATCCTCACTGTAGGTTATAAGTCACCAAAACCATCACTGAAGGTTATAACAGTCACTACAACCATCACTGTAGGTTACAACAGTCACCAAAACCATCACTATAGGTCATAACAGTCACTACAACCATCACTGTAGGTTATAACAATCACCACCATAACCAGCAATGTAGGTTATAACAGTCACTACAACCATCACTATAAGTTATAACAGCCACCACCATAACCATCACTATAGGTTATAAAACTCGCCACTACAACCATCACTGTAGGTTATAACAGTCACCACTACAACCATCACTGTAGGTTATAAGAGCCACCACCATAACCATCACTGTAGGTTATAACAACCACCACCATAACCATCACTGTAGGTTATTACAGTTACCACCATAACCATCACTGTAGGTTATAACAGCCACCAGCATTACCATCAGTTATATCAGTCACCACCATAACCATCACTAGAGGTTATAACAGCCACCGCCATAACCATCACTATAGGGTATAACAGTCACCACCATAACCATCACTGTAGGTTATTACAGCCACCACCACAACCATCACTGTAGGTTATAACAGCCACCACCATAACCATCACTGTAGGTTATAACAGCCACCACCATAACCATCACTATAGGTTATAACAGTCACCACCATAACCGTTACTATAGGCTAAAACCGCCACCACCATAACCATCACTATCGGTTACAAGAGTCACCACCATAACCATCACTGTTGGTTAAAACAGACACTACCAAAACCATCACTGTAGGTTATAACAGTCACCACAACCATCACTGTATGTTATAACATTCACTACCACAACCATCACTGTAGGGTATAACAGTCACCACCACAACCATCACTATAGGTTATATTAGTCACCAACATAATCATTTTTCTAGGTTATAACAGTCACCACTACAACCATAACTGTAGGTTATAAGAGTCACCACCACAACCATCACTATGGGTTATAACAGTCACTACAACCATCACTGTAGGTTATAACATTCACCACCACAATCATCACTGTAGGTTATAACAGTCACCACAACCATCACTGCATGTTATAACAGTCACCACCATAACCGTTACTATAGGCTAAAACAGCCACCACCATAACCATCACTATCGGTTACAACAGTCACCACCATAACCATCACTGTTGGTTAAAACAGACACTACCAAAACCATCACTGTAGGTTATAACAGTCACCACAACCATCATTGTATGTTATAACAGTCACCACCACAACCATCACTGTAGGTTATAACAGTCACCACCACAATCATCACTGTAGGTTATGACAGTCACCACAACCATCACTGCATGTTATAACAGTCACCAACACAACCATCACTATAGGTTATAACAGTAGCCACTACAACCATCACTATAGGTTATAAGTCACCACAACAACCATCACTGTAGGTTATAACAGCCATCACCATAACCATTACTGTAGGTTATAAGAGCCACCACTACAACCATCCCTGTAGGTTATAACAGTCACTACAACCATTACTGTAGGTTATAACATTCACCACCATAACCATTACTGTAGGTTATAACAGCCACCACCATATCCATCACTGTAGGTTATAACAGCCACCACCACAACCATCACTGTAGGTTATAACAGTCACCACCATATCCATTACTGTAGGGTTTAACAGTCACCACCATAACCATTACTGTAGGATATAACAGCCACCACCATAACCATTACTGTAGGTTATAACAGCCACCACCATAACCATTGCTGTTGGTTATAAAAGTCACCACAACCATCACTGTATGTTATAACAGTCGCCACCAAAACCATCACTGTATGTTATAACAGTCACCACCATAATCCTCACTGTAGGTTATAAGTCACCAAAACCATCACTGTAGGTTATAACAGTCACTACAACCATCACTGTAGGTTACAACAGTCACCAAAACCATCACTGTAGGTTATAACAGTCACCACTACAACCAAAACTGTAGGTTATAACAGTCACCACAACCATCACTGTAAGTCATAACAGTTACCACCACAATCATCACTGTAGGTTATAACAGTCACCACAAACATCACTATAGGTTATTATAGTCACCACCACAACCATCACTGTAGGTTATAACAGTCAACACAACCATCACTGTGTGTTATAACAGTCACCTCCACAACCATCACTGCAGGTTATAACAGTCACCAAAACCATCACTGTAAGTTATAGTAGTCACTACAACCATCACTGTAGCTTTCAACAGTCACCAAAACCATCACTGTAGGTTATAACAGTCACCACAACCATCACTGTAGGGTACAACAGTCACCAAAATCATCACTGTAGGATATAACAGTCACTACAACCATCACTGTAGGTTATAACAGTCGCCACTACAACCATCACTAAAGGTTATAACAGCCACCACCAAAACCATCACTATAGGTTATAACAGTCATCACCATAACCATTACTGTAGGTTATAACAGCCACCTCCAAAACCATCACTGTAGGTTATAACAGTCGGCACTACAATCATCACTGTAGGTTATAACAGTCATCACCATAACCATTACTGTAGTTTAAAACAGCCACCACCATAACCATCACTATAGGTTATAACAGTCACCACCATAACCATCACCATAGGTTATAACAGTCATCACCATAACCATTACTGTAGGTTATACCAGCCACCACCATAACCATCACTATAGGTTATAACAGTCGCCACTACATCCATCACTGTAGGGTATAACAGTCATCACCACAACCATCACTATAGGTTATAACAGCCCCCACCATAACCATCAATATAGGTTATAACAGTCACCACTACAACCATCACTGTAGGTTATAATAGCCACCACTACGACCATCTCTGTAGGTTATAACAGTCACCACCACAACCATCACTGTACAGTAGGTTATAACAGCCAGCCATCACAACCATCACTACAGGTTATAACAGTCACAACCACAACCATCACTATAGGCTATAACAGTCACTACAACCATCACTGTACAGTAGGTTATAACAGTCATCACCATAACCATTACTGTAGGTTATAAAAGTCACCACTACAACCATCACTATAGGTTATAACAGTCACTACAACCATCACTGTAGGTTGTAACAGTCACCACCACAACCATCTCTATAGGTTTTATTAGTCACCTCCATAACCATTACTGTAGGTTACAACAGCCACCCCAACCATCACTGTAGGTTATAACAGTCACCACAACCATCACTGTATGTTATAACAGTCACCACCACAACCATCACTGTAGGTTATAACAGTCACCACCACAATCATCACTGTAGGTTATAACAGTCACCATAACCATCACTGCATGTTATAACAGTCACCAACACAAGCATCACTGTAGGTTATAACAGCCACCACCATAACCATCACTATAGGTTATAACAGTAGCCACTACAACCATCACTGTAGGTTATAAGTTACCACAACAACCATCACTGCAGGTTATAACAGCCATCACCATAACCATTACTGTAGGTTATAAGCGCCACCACTACAACCATCCCTGTAGGTTATAACAGTCACTACAACCATTACTGTAGGTTATAACAGTCACCACCATAACCATTACTGTAGGTTATAACAGCCACCACCATATCCATCACTGTAGGTTATAACAGCCACCACCACAACCATCACTGTAGGTTATTACAGTCACCACCATAACCATTACTCTTGGTTATAACAGTCACCACAACCATCACTGTATGTTATAACAGTCACCACCATAACCATTACTGTTGGTTATAACAGTCACCACAACCATCACTGTATGTTATAACAGTCACCACCATAATCTTCACTGTAGGTTATAAGTCACCAAAACCATCACTGTAGGTTATAACAGGCAATACAACCATCACTGTAGGTTACAACAGTCACCAAAACCATCACTGTAGGTTATAACAGTCACTACAACCATCACTGTTGGTTATAACAGTCACCTCTACAACCATAACTGTAGGTTATAACAGTCACCAAAACCATCACTGTAAGTCATAACAGTTACCACCACAATCATCACTGTAGGTTATAACAGTCACCACAACCATCACTGTAGGTTATTATAGTCACCACCACAACCATCACTGTAGGTTATAACAGTCAACACAACCATCACTGTGTGTTATAACAGTCACCTCCACAACCATCACTGCAGGTTATAACAGTCACCAAAACCATCACTGTAGGTTATAACAGTCACTACAACCATCACTGTAGGTTACATCAGTCACCAAAACCATCATTGTAGGTTATAACAGTCACCAAAACCATCACTGTAGGTTACAACAGTCACCAAAACCATTTTTGTAGGTTATAACAGTCACTACAACCATCACTGTGGGTTATAATAGTCACCAAATCCATCACTGTAGGTTATAACAGTCACTACAACCATCACTGTAGGTTATAACAGCCACCAAAACCATCACTGTAGGTTATAACAGTCACTACAGCCATCACTGTAGGTTATAACAGTCGCCACTACAACCATCACCATCGGTTATAACAGCCACCACCATAACCATCACTATAGGTTATAACAGTCATCACCATAACCATTACTGTAGGTTATAACAGCCACCACCAAAACCATCACTGTAGGTTATAACAGTCGCCACTACAACCATAACTGTAGGTTATAACAGTCATCACCATAACCCTTAGTGTAGGTTAAAACAGCCACCACCAAAACCATCACTATAGGTTATAATAGCCACCACCATGACCATCACTATAGGTTATAACAGTCACCACCATAACCATCACTATAGGTTATAACAGTCATCACCATAACCATTACTGTAGGTTATACCAGCCACCACCATAACCATCACTATAGGTTATAACAGTCGCCACTACATCCATCACTGTAGGGTATAACAGTCATCACCACAACCATCACTATAGGTTATAACAGCCACCACCATAACCATCAATATAGGTTATAACAGTCACCACTACAACCATCACTGTAGGTTATAATAGCCACCACTACGACCATCTCTGTAGGTTATAACAGGCACCACCACAACCATCACTGTACAGTAGATTATAACAGCCAGCCATCACAACCATCACTACAGGTTATAACAGTCACAACCACAACCATCACTCTAGGCTATAACAGTCACTACAACCATCACTGTACAGTAGGTTATAACAGTCATCACCATAACCATAACTGTAGGTTATAAAAGTCACCACTACAACCATCACTATAGGTTATAACAGTCACTACAACCATCACTGTAGGTTGTAACAGTCACCACCACAACCATCTCTATAGGTTTTATTAGTCACCTCCATAACCATTACTGTAGGTTACAACAGCCACCCCAACCATCACTGTAGGATATAACAGTCACTACAACCATCACTGTAGGTTATAACAGTCGCCACTACAACCATCACTAAAGGTTATAACAGCCACCACCAAAACCATCACTATAGGTTATAACAGTCATCACCATAACCATTACTGTAGGTTATAAAAGTCACCACTACAACCATCACTATAGGTTATAACAGTCACTACAACCATCACTGTAGGTTATAACAATCACCACCATAACCATCAATGTAGGTTATAACAGTCACTACAACCATCACTATAAGTTATAAAAGCCACCACCATAACCATCATTATAGGTTATAAAAGTCGCCACTACAACCATAACTGTAGGTTATAACAGTCACCACTACAACCATCACTGTAGGTTATAACAGCCACCACCATAACCATTACTGTAGGTTATAACATCCACCACCATAACCATCACTGTAGGTTATAACAGTCACCACCTTAACCATCACTGTAGGTTACAACAGCCATCACCATTACCATCAGTTATAACAGTCACCACCATAACCATCACTATAGGGTATAACAGTCACCACCATAACCATCACTGTAGGTTATAACAGCCACCACCATAACCATCACTATAGGTTATAACAGTCACCACCACAACCATCACTGTAGGTTATAACAGCCACTACCATAACCATCACTGTAGGTTATAATAGCCACCACCATAACCATCACTATAGGTTATAACAGTCACCACCATAACCATCTATAGGCTAAAACAGCCACCACCATAACCATCACTATAGGTTACAACAGTCACCACCATAACTATCACTGTCGGTTATAACAGACACCACCATAACCATCACTGTAGGTTATAATAGCCACCACCATCACTACACTGTAGGTTATGAGAGCCACCACCATAACCATCACTATAGGTTATAACAGCCACCACTACACCATCACTGTAGGTTATAACAGTCACTACAACCGTCACTATATTTCATAACAGACTCCACCATAACCATCACTGTAGACTGTAACAGCTACCACCATAACCATCACTGTAGGTTTTAATAGTCACCACCATAACGATTAATGTAGGTTATAACAGCCATCATCATAACCATCTCTATAAGTTATAACAGTCACCACTACAATCATCACTATAGGTTAAAAAAGCCACCACCATAACAATCACTATAGGTAATAACAGTCACCACCATAACCATCACTATATATCATACAGCCACCACCATAACCATCACTATATGTTATAACAGTCACTACCACAACCATCACTGTAGGTTGTAACAGTCGCCGCAACAACCATCACTGTAGGTTATAACAGCCACTACAACCATTATTGTAGGTTACAACAGTCACCAAAACCTTCACTGTAGGTTATAACAGTCACTACAACCATCACTGTAGGTTGTACAAATCGCCGCTACAACCATCACTGTAGGTTATAACATTCACCACAACCATCACTGTAGGTTATAACAGTCACCACCACAACCATCACTGTAGGTTATATTAGTCACCACCATAACCATTACTTTATGTTATAACAGTCACCACCACAACCATCACTGTATGTTATAACAGTCACCACAACAATCATTACTATAGGTTATAACAGTCGCCACTACAACCATTACTGTAGGTTATAACAGTCACCACCAAAATCATTACTGCAGGTTGTAACAATCACCACCATAACCCTTACTGTAGGTTATAACAGTCACCACCATAACCATCACTGTAGGTTATAACAGTCACTACAACCATCACTGTAGGGTATAACAGTCACTACAACCATCACTGTAGTTTATAACAGCCACCACCATAACTCTCACTGTAGGTTATAACAGTCACCACCATATCCATCACTGTAGGTTATAACAGCCACCACTACAACCAGCACTGTAGGTTATAACAGTCACTACAACCATCACTGTAGGTTATAACAGCCACCACCGTAACCATCACTGTAGGTTATAACAGTCACTACAACCATCACTGTAGGTTTTAACAGTCACTACAACCATCACTGTAGGTTATAACAATCATAACCATAACCTTTACTGTAGATTATAACAGTCACAACCATAGCCATTACTCTAGGTTACAACACTCACCTCCATAACCATTACTGTAGGTTATAACAGTCACTACAACCATCACTGTAGATTATAACAGTCACCACTACAACCATCAATGTAGGTTATAAAAGTCACCACAACCATCACTGTAGGTTATAACAGTACCACCACAATCATCACTGTAGGTTATAACTGACACCACAACCATCACTGTAGGTTATAACAGTCACCACAACAACCATCACTGTAGGTTATAACCGTCAGTACAACCATCACTGTATGTTATAGCAGTGACCATCACAACCATCACTGTATGTTATAACACTCACCACCACAACCATCACTATGGGTTATAACAGTCACTACAACCATCACTGTAGGTTATAACAGTCACCACCATAATCATCACTGCAGGTTATAACAATCACCACCATAACCATTACTGTAGGTTATAACAGTCACCACCATAACCATCCCTGTAGGTTTATAACAGTCACTACAACCATCACTGTAGGTTATAACAGTCACCAAAACCATCACTGTAGGTTATAACAGTCACCACTACAACCATCACTGTAGGTTATAACAGTCACCACAACCATCACTGTATATTATAACAGTCACCACCACAACCATCACTGTAGGTTATAACAGCCACCACCACAACCATCACTGTAGGTTATAACAGTCACCACCACAACCATCACTGTAAGTTATAACAGTCACTACAACCATCGCTGCAGGTTATAACACCCACCACCATTACCATCACTGTAAGTTATAACAATCACCACCATAACCATTACTGTAGGTTATAACAGTCACCATTACCACCATCACTTTAGGTTATAAAAGCGACCACAACTATCACTGTAGGTTATAACAGTCACCACCACAACCATCACTGTAAGTTATAACAGTCACTAAAACCATCGCTGCAGGTTATAACAGTCACCACCATAACCATCACTTTAGGTTATAACAGTCACCACCATAACCATCACTATTGGTTATAACAGTCATCACCATAACCATTGCTGTAGGTTGTAGTAACCACCACCATAACCATCACTATAGGTTATAACAGCCACCACCATAACCATCACTATAGTTTATAACAGTCACCACCACAACCACAACCATGACTGTAGGTTATAACAGTCACCATAACCATCACTGTCTGTTATAACAGACACTACCATAACCATCACTATAGGTTATAACAGCCACCACCAAACCATCACTATAGGTTATAACAGTCACCACCATAACCATCACTATAGGTTATAACAGCCACCACCATAAACATCACTGTAGGTTATAACAGTCACCACCATAACCATCACAATAGGTTATAACAGTCATCATCATAACCATTACTGTAGGTTATAACAGCCACCACCATAACCATCACTATAGGTTTTAACAGTCACCACCATAACCATCACTATAGGTTACAACAGCCACCACCATAACCATCACTATAGGTTATAAAAGTCGCCACTACAACCATCACTGTAGGTTATAGCAGTCACCACAACCATCGCGTTAGGTTATAACAGTCACCACAACTATCACTGTAGTTTGTAACAATCACCACCATAACCATCACTGTAGGTTATAACAGTCACCACCATAATCATCAGTATAAGTTGTAACAGTCACTATAATTCACTACTTAGTTACAACAGTCACCAAAACCATCACTGAAGGTTATAACAGTCACTACAACCATCACTGTAGGTTACAACAGTCACCAAAACCATCACTCTAGGTTATATGAGTCACTAGAACCATCACTGTAGTTTCCAACAGTCACCAAAACCATCACTGTAGGTTATAACATTCACTACAACCATCACTGTATGTTATAACAGTTACCACCACAATCATCACTGTAGGTTATAACAGTCACCACAACCATCACTGTAGGTTATAACAGTCACCACTACAACCATCACTGTAGGTTATAACAGTCACCACAACCATCACTGTATATTATAACAGTCACCACCACAACCTTCACTGTAGGTTATAACAATCACCACCACAACCATTACTATAGGTTATATTAGTCACCACCATAACCATTACTGTAGGTTATAACAGTCACCACCACAACCTTCACTGTAGGTTATAACAGTTACCACCACAACCGTCACTATGGGTTATAACAGTCACTACAATCATCACTGTAGGTTATAACAGTCACCATTACAACCATCACTGTAGGTTATATTAGTCACCTCCATAACCATTACTGTAGGTCATAACAGCCACCACAACCATCACTATAGGTTATAACAGTCACCACAACCATCACTGTATGTTATAATAGTCACCACCACAACCATCGCTGTATGTTATAACAGTCACCACCACAATCATCACTGTCGGTTATAAGAGTCACCACAACCATCACTGTATGTTATAACAGTCACCACCACAACCATCACTGTAGGCTATAACAGCCACCACCATAACCATCACTATAGGTTATAGCAGTCGCCACTACAACCATCACTGTAGGTTATAACAGTAACCACCACAACCATCACTGTAGGTTATAAGAATGACCACCTTAACCATTACTGTAGGTTATAACAGTCACCACCATAACCATCGCTGTAAGTTATAACTGTCACTACAACCATCACTGTATGTTATAACAGTCACCACCACAATCATCACTGTCGGTTATAAGAGTCACCACAACCATCACTGTATGTTATAATAGTCACCACCACAACCATCACTGTAGGTTATAACAGCCAACATCATAACCATCACTGTAGGTTATAACAGCCACCACCATAACCTTCACTGTAGGTTATAACAGTCACCACCACAACCATCACTATAGGTTATATTAGTCACCACCATAACCATTACTGTAGGTTATAACAGTCACTACATCCATCAATTTAGGTTATAGCAGTCACCACAACAATCACTTTAGGATATAACAGTCACTACAACCATCACTTTAGGTTATAACAGTCACCAAAACCATCACTGTAGGGTATAACAGTCACTACAACCATCACTGTAGGTTACAATAGTCACCAAAAACATCACTGTATGTTATAGCAGTCACTACAACCATCACTTTGGGTTATAATAGTCACCAAAACCATCACTATAGATTATAACAGTCACTACAGCCATCACTGTAGGTTATAACAGCCACGACAACCATCACTGTAGGTTATAACAGTCACCACAATAACCATCACTTTAGGTTATTAACAGTCACTACACCCATCACTGAAAGTTATAGTAGCCACCACCATAACCATCACTGTAGGTTATAACAATCACCACCATAACCTTTACTGAAGATTATAACAGTCACCACCATAACCATTAATGTAGGTTATAACAGTCACTACAACCATCACTGTAGGTTATAATAGTCACCACTTCAACCATCACTGTAGGATATAACAGTCACCACAACCATCCATGTAGGTTATAACAGTTACCACCACAATCATCACTGTAGGTTATAACAGTCACCACAACCATCACTGTAGGATATAACAGTCACCACTACACCCATCACTGTAGGTTATGACAGTCACCACAACCATCACTGTATGTTAGAACAGTCACCACCACAACCATCACTGTAGGTTATAACAGTCACCACCACAACCATCACAATGGGTTATAACTGTCACTACAACCATCACTGTAGGTTATAACAGTCACCACCACAACCATCACTATAGGTTATATTAGTCACCACCATAACAATTACTGTAAGTTATAACAGCCCCCACAACCATCACTGTAGGTTATACCAGTCACCACAACCATCACTGTATGTTATAACAGTCACCACCACAACCATCACTGTATGTTATAACAGTCACCACCACAATCTTCACTATAGGTTACAACAGTCGCCACTACAACCATCACTGTAGGTTTTAACAGTCACCACCACAACCATCACTGTAGGTTATTAAATCACAAACCATAACCACTACTGTAGGTTTTAACTGTCACAACCATAACCATCACTGTAGGTTATAACAGCCACTACAACCATCACTGTAGGATATAACAGTCACTACAACCATCACTGTTGGTTATAACAGCCACCACCATAACCATCACTGTAGGTTATAACAATCACCACCATTACCATTACTGTAGGTTATAACAGTCACCACCATAACCATCACTGTAGGTTATAAAAGTCACTACAACCATCACTGTAGGTTATAACAGCCACCACCATAACCACCACTGTAGGTTATAACAATCATCACCATAACCTTTACTGTAGATAATAACAATCACCACCAAAACCATTACTCTAGGTTATAACAATCACCACCATAACCTTCACTGTAGTTTATAACAGTCTCCACCACCTTCATTGCAGGATATAACAGTTACCATCACAATCATCACTGTAGGTTATAACAGTCACCACAACCATCACTGTAGGGTATAACAGTCACCACGAAAACCATCACTGTAGGTTATAACATCCACCACCGTAACCATCACTATAGGTTATAACAGTCGACACTACAACCATCACTGTAGGTTATAACAGTCACTACAACCATCACTGTAGGTTATAACAGTCACTATAACCATCACTGTAGGTTATAACAGCCACCACCATAACCATCGCTTTAGGTTATAACAGTCACCACCATAACCATCACTTTAGGTTATAACAGTCACTACAACCATCGCTGAAGATTATAACAGTCACCACCATAACCATTACTCTAGGTTATAACAGTCACCACCATAACCATTACTGTAATGTTATAACAGTCACTACAACCATCACTGTAGGTTATAACAGTCACTACTACAACCATCACTGTAGGTTATAACAGTTACTACCACAATCATCACTGTAGGTTATAACAGTCACCACAACCATCACTGTCAGTTATAATAGTGATCACTACAACCACCACTGTAGGTTAAAACAGTCACCACAACCATCACTGTATGTTATAGCAGTCACCACCACAACCCTCACTGTAGGTTATAACAGTCACCAACATAACCATCACTATAGCTTATAACAGTCACTACAACCATCACTGTAGGATATAACAGTCACCACCTCAACCACCACTATAGGTTATATTAGTCACCACCATAACCATTACTGTAGGTTATAACAGCCACCACAACCATCACTGTAGGTTATAACAGTCACCACAACCATCACTGTATGTTATAACAGTCGCCACCACAACCATCACTCTATGTTATAACATTCACCACCACAATCATCACTATAGGTGTTAACAGTCGCCACTACAACCATCACTGTAGGTTATAACAGTCACCACCACAACCATCACTGTAGGTTATAACAATTACCACCATAACCATTACTGTAGGTTATAACAGTCACTACAACCATCATTGCAGGTTACAAAAGCCAACAAAACCATCACTGTAGGTTATAACAGTCACTACAACCGTCACTGCAGGTGACCACCATAATCAACACTGTAGGTTATAACAGTCACCACCGTAACCATCTCTGTAGGTTATAACAGTCACTGCAACCTTCACTTTAGGTTATAACTGTCACCAAAATCATCACTGTAGGTTACAATAGTCACCAAATCCATCACTGTAGGTTATAACAGTCAATACAACCATCACTGTAGGTTACAACAGTCACCAAAACCATGACTGTAGGGTATAACAGTCACTACAAACATCACTGCAGGTTACAACCTCCACCAAAACCATCACTGTAGGTTATAACAGTCACTACAAACATCACAGTAGGTTATAACAGTCACCACCACAACCATCACTATAGGTTATACTAGTCACCACCATAACCATTACTGTAGGTTAAAACAGTCACCACAACCATCACTGTATATTATAACCGTCACCACCCCAACCATCACTGTAGGTTATAAGAGTCACCACCACAACCATCACTGCAGGTTATAACAGTTACCACCACAATCATCACTGTAGGTTATAACAGTCACCACAACCATCACTATAGGATATAACAGTTACCACCACAATCATCACTGTAGGTTATAACAGTCACCACAACCATCACTGTAGGTTATAACAGTTACCACCACAATCATCACTGTA
The DNA here is from genome assembly GCF_018991925.1 of Homarus americanus. NCBI lineage: Eukaryota > Metazoa > Arthropoda > Malacostraca > Decapoda > Nephropidae > Homarus > Homarus americanus. The sequence goes on from NW_024733281.1 coordinate 31,214, forward strand.
GGTTATAACAGTCACCACAACCATCACTATAGGATATAACAGTCACCACCACAACCTTCACTGTAGGTTATAACAGTCACCACCACAACCATCACTATAGATTATATTAGTCACCACCATAACCATTACTGTAGGTTATAACAGTCACCACCACAACCATCACTGTAGGTTATAACATTCATTACGACAGCCATCACTATGGGTTATAACAGTCACTACAACCATCACTGTAGGTTATAACAGTCAACACAACCATCACTGTAGGTTATAACAGTTGCCACCACAATCATCACTGTAGGTTATAACATTCACCACAACCATCACTGTAAGTTATAACAGCCACCACTACAACCATCACTGTCGGTTATAACAGTCACCACAACCATCACTGTATGTTATAACAGTCACCACCACAACCATCACTGTAGGATGTAACAGTCACCACCTCAACCATCACTATAGGTTATATTAGTCACCACCATAACCATTACTGTAGGTTATAACAGTCACCACCATAACCATCACTGTAGGTTATAACAGTCACTACGACAACCATCACTATGGGTTATAACAGTCACTACAACCATCACTGTAGGTTATAACAGTCACCACCATTACCATCACTATAGGTTATATAAGTGACCACCATAACCATTACTGTAGGTTATAAAAGCCACCACAACCATCACTATAGGTTATATTAGTCACCACCATAACCATTACTGTAGGTTATAACAGTCACCACCACAACCTTCACTGTAGGTTATAACAGTCACCACCACAACCATCACTATAGGTTATATTAGTCACCACCACAACCATTACTGTAGGTTATAACAGTCACCACCACAACTATCACTGTAGGTTATAACAGTCACCACGACAACCATCACTATGGGTTATAACAGTCACTACAACCATCACTGTAGGTTATAACAGTCACCACCACAACCATCACTATATGTTTTTTTAGTCACCACCATAACCATTACTGTAGGTCATAAAAGCCACCACAACCATCACTATAGGTTATATTAATCACCACCATAACCATTACTGTAGGTTATAACAGTCACCACCACAACCATCACTGTATGTTATAACAGTCACCACCACAACCATCACTGTATGTTATAACAGTCACCACCCACCATCACTGTATGTTATAACAGTCACTACCACCAGCACTTTAGGTTATAACAGCCACCACCATAACCATCACTGTAGGTTATAACAGTCACCACCAAAACCATCACTGTAGGTTATAACAGTCACTACAACCATCACTATAGGTTATAACAGTCACTATAACCATCCTTGTAGGAAATAACAGCCAGCACCATAACCATCACTGTAGGTTATAACAGTCACCACCACAACCATCACACTTGGTATTAACAGACACCACCATAATCATCACTATAGGTTGTAACAGTCACCACCGTAAACATCACTGTAGGTTATAACATTAACTACAACCATCACTTTAGGTAATAACAGTCACCAAAACCATCACTGTAGGTTATAACAGTCACTACAACTATCACTGTAGGTTATATAATGAGACAAATCTCACATGAAGAAGATTACATATAGGTAGAATATTGATAGTATAAGAGTATAAAGAGAGGAAGTTTTTGGTAGCGTGGCCGTGATAGTTATTTACACTGTCAATACACTTATCGTATCTTATACGTCAATACACATCTATTACTTCTTAAGGGCGACTTCTCAAACACCGCTTTGTTACAACTCTTTATTAATTACGACAATGACATGGACACATTAATAACCCCTTCTATTGAAGTTACTAGGACATTATATTTACGTTACTAGGACATCATATTACGTTACTAGACACTCTGATTCCCGGACACGAACATGAAATGAATACACTTCCCACGTAAGTAACTCATCCCACGGAAAGCTCTGACAAAAACTCACGTGACCTAGGGGAGGCCTAGCAGGTGGTCCTGGGTTGTCTCTATGGGAGACTGCTTAGCTGGGCGCCGGAGGGAGGTGGTCTCGGTCCTGACCGGAGGCGACTGGAGGCGACCGGAGGCGGCTTGCCTCCGGCCCCTGACTTCTCTCGAGCAGGACTCGGGACGTGGTAGCTGGTCCTTCTTGGTTACAAGACACAGTCTCTCTCTGTCCCTCTCTGTGGGCTCTATGTCTCTCTCTGTGGGAGGACTAGGACGTCCTATATATTGGGAGGCGAGCCCTCAGGTTGAGCTGATGGGGGGGGGGGCGGTGAAGGGTCTCCTTACATTTGCCCTCGCTGATGTAGGGTCAGGTCTGGACTTTTTCAGAGACTATAAGTTGTATCTTCTGGAAAAGTCATCAGATGGGGCCGTGTGACATGAGAGGCCCTGGTTGATTTGTGGCCCCTTGAGTTGGGCTCCAAGGGTTACATTTGACCTGGCTAATGTGAGGTCAGGTCTGGACTTCTTTCTGCGGTGTAGGATATTGTGTATATTGGGAGAGAGTCGGCTGGTGCCTTCTTACATGTTTGTTGTGGTGCCGTGTCACATGGGAGGGGAGCCTGGCTGATTTATAACCCTTGGTCAACCGTGAGAGTTACCCTACACTTGACCTCCCTAATGTCGGATCAAGACTGAACTGTCTCTGAGATGCAAGCTGCGGTCTGACAACCCATCACTACACCTCCCGCCAAGACTAAAGCTTTCATGCTCAGAGAACTGATGACACATTTAAAGTAGACAGTAACATCATGTGCAGTATCTAATATAGTCCCTGAGGCGATAATGCATCCTTACATTTTACAAATTATAACCCTAGAGATGTATGTTTTTCTACTGGCATAGTTTGATCTGACAAAGCTTACTATACCTCCCGCCAAGATTAAAGCTTCTATGACAGGAGAAAAAAATAAAATACATACACAGTAAGTGAACATAGAGTGATCTAAAGATCCTTCATATCTAGCGTAGTGTCCGAGGCAAACTTGCAAATCACATTCTACAAACAAAAACAGGTGTTACATTGCCTAACCAGGCCGTGTCAAAATAATAATTCATCTCAGTCAGTAAATGGCTACAACATTGTGTTTCGTAGTGCAAAACATTGATCAAATGAACTCATAGAAAAAGTGACTAATCTTTTAAAAAAAAAACATTCTTTGTAGTACATGATAACAAAAATCAGAGAATTAAATACAAAATACAAAATGCTCCTACTTCACATGTTAGGGTGTTATATCTTTTTATTACACATCAGCAACATCAACAACATCAGTACATTTGTTGGGTCCAGCATGGCTCAAGTCTTCCATCCAGCTGGTATCTGAAAATAAGGAATGCCGGCAGCACAACAGCGGTAGTCGATTGGTCCTTCTGAATATCCACCTTTTCATCGTCGACTTTCTTCTAATGTCAGCACAGGACGTCTTCTGCCTTCTTTCGTCACATAGCACGTCTTTCTTTCTTCAATACCGCACTTTGTAGGTCGTGTCACCACATCTGACTTCTTCTCACTTCCTCCTGGTTTCTATAATATTCCAGATGATTTTTCTGTTCACCTGCGCTTCCTCTACGTTTAGAGCATTTTCATATTCCAGATGAATTTTCTGTTCATCTGCGTTTCTTTATACATCTTCATTTTCATATTCCAGACGATTTTTCTGTTCATCTGCGTTTCTTTATACATCTTCGTTTTCCGTCATATTCCAGATGAATTTTTCTGCTCCATCTGTATTTCTTCTCTGCAACATCATCATTTTCAACATATTCCAGACGATTTTCTGTTCATCTGCCGTCGGCCCCCTCCGGCCGGGATGAAAGCCTGTCCACTGCTTGGGCTGTCGTCTCCTTAGATGACTGTAAAGCAGGTTCCGCGGACCAGGGCTCGCCCTCCGTACGTGAGTGTCGGCGAGACCAAAGACCGTCCTGTCTTACACCTTCCACAGTGGTGAATCCCTCCCTGGCTGGGCTCACCAGGGTTCGTTGTGTGGCGCTGCATTCCACACTCCTTAACTTCCTACAGTAGAAAAATATAAAATCTTCTTAATCCTAGACCAGGTAGGACTTGAAAGAAGTGGGGTGGTGCGTGGCGGGTGTGGTGCTGCATTCATCACCCTGCATTCCTCACGCTGCTTCTTCTCTTCTTATATGTGCTGTGGTCGGATTCCGGCTAGCCATGGGGCGGTACTGTGTGTGATATTTGCCAGAGAAACAATCCTAAAGGGATGATGGATTAGTTGGAAGTGCATTCGCAAAAAAAAAAAAAAATTACTTTATAAGTTACGTCAATGTTTGGTAACTATTATTTCCGTCACGACAATTTTCTCATTAGGCTGGGTCGGGGAGTGAAGCTCTGCTCACTACATTGAATATTATTTATCACTCCGCGTCAAAGAGTACATTACAAATCATACTAGCATAAAAACACACTGAGTGAAGCTCTGTAATTATCGCAATATTAAGTAACACTAACCACCAATTTCGAAGCATAACTCACAGGACAAAACATTGGTGGTCACATGGGCGGGGCGAGAAACATTCGGGCATGATGCGCGCCTGATGGGGTGAGGTGTAGAGTGGCGTAACCGGGACGGGACGCGGGGCGGGGCGGGGCGGGGCGGGGCGGGGCGGAGCGGGGCGGGGCGGAGCGGGGCGGGGCGGAGCGGGGTAGGGCAGGGCGGAGCGAGGCGGGAACGGATGGGTACAGAGGGTGAGGTGAGGATTAGGACAAGGAGGAGGATGTAGGTTGTAAGACATGTTAAGTTATAACAGTTAGCATAGACACAGCTTCTATCACTAAAACACAATGGGTACATTTAACACTGACCGACAATTAAAATGCACTTGGGATACTGAGAACTTCACAGAACGTGGGGGACACTGAGAAATTATATTAAGCACTGAGCATATTCTGGGAGTGTTTTGCTAGTAACAATTCGCGTATACCACAACGAGAGACATTGACTTGAGCTGTAAAGATGACACACTAGGACACTTTTCACGCTACGACGCTACGACACAGGAATTACTTATTACCCAATTGTAGACAATACTTAGACTGAATCAAATGAAGGATGAGACGAGCTAGGTGTTATGGCTAACCGAGGGAAGGCGTGAGTTTACGTTAAGTTCGCTGCTACCATTATAATAACTAAGCGAGGAGGGCGTGGATTAACGTATATAGTTCGCTGCCACCAATATAATGAGACAAATCTCACAAGAAGAAGATTACATATAGGTAGAATATTGATAGTATAAGAGTATAAAGAGAGGAAGTTTTTGGTAGCGTGGCCATGATAGTTATTTACACTGTCAATACACTTATCGTATCTTATTCGTCAATACACATCTATTACCTCTTAAGGGCGACTTCTCAAACACCGCTTCGTTACAACTCTTTATTAATTACGACAATGACATGGACACATTAATAACACCTTCTATTGAAGTTGCTAGGACATTATATTTACGTTACTAGGACATTATATTTACGTCACTAGGACATCATATTACGTTACTAGACACTCTGATTCTCGGACACGAACATGAAATGAATACACTTCCCACGTAAGTAACTCATCCCACGGAAAGCTCTGACAAAAACTCACGTGACCTAGGGGAGGCCTAGCAGGTGGTCCTGGGTTGTCTCTATGGGAGACTGCTTAGCTGGGCGCCGGAGCGAGGTCTCGGTCCTGACCGGAGGTGACTGGAGGCGACCGGAGGCGGCTTGCCTCCGGCCCCTGACTTCTCTCGAGCAGGACTCGGGACGTGGTAGCTGGTCCTTCTTGGTTACAAGATACACTCTCTCTCTGTCCCTCTCTGTGGGCTCTCTGTCTCTCTCTGTGGGAGGACTAGGACGTCCTATATATTGGGAGGCGAGCCCTCAGGTTGAGCTGATGGGGGGGGGTCGGTGAAGGGTCTCCTTACATTTGCCCTCGCTGATGTAGGGTCAGATCTGGACTTTTTCAGAGACTATAAGTTGTATCTTCTGGAAAAGTCATCAAATGGGGCCGTGTGACATGAGAGGCCCTGGTTGATTTGTGGCCCCTTGAGTTGGGCTCCGAGGGTTACATTTGACCTGGCTAATGTGAGGTCAGGTCTGGACTTCTTTCTGCGGTGTAGGATATTGTGTATATTGGGAAAGAGTCGGCTGGTGCCTTCTTACATGTTTGTTGTGGTGCCGTGTCACATGGGAGGGGAGCCTGGCTGATTTATAACCCTTGGTCAACTGTGAGAGTTACCCTACACTTGACCTCCCTAATGTCGGGTCAAGACTGGACTGTCTCTGAGATGCAAGCTGCGGTCTGACAACCCATCACTACAGTTACATGAGTCACCAAGACCGTCACTGTAGGATATAACAGTCACTACAACCATCACTGTAGGTTACACCCGTCACCAAAACCATCACTGTACGTTATAACAGTCACTACAGACATCACTGTAGGTTATAACAGCCACCAAAACCGTCACTATAGGTTATAACAGTCACCACAATAACCATCACTTTAGGTTATAACAATCACTACAACCATCACTGAAGATTATAACAGTCACCACCATAACCATTACTCTAGGTTATAACAGTCACCACCATAACCATTACTGTATGTTACAACAGTCACTACAACCATCACTGTAAGTTATAACAGTTACCACTGCAACCATCACTGTAGGTTATAACAGTCACCACAACCATCACTGTAGGTTATAACAGTCACCACCACAATCATCACTGTAGGTTATAACAGTCACCACAACCATCACTGTAGGTTATAACAGTCACCACAACCATGACTGTATGTTATAACAGTCACCACCACAACCCTCACTGTAGGTTATAACAGTCACCACCGCAACCATCACTATGGGTTATAAGAGTCACTACAACCATCACTGTAGGTTATAACAGTCACCACAACAACCATCACTATAAGTTATATTAGTCACCACCATAACCATTACTGTAGGTTATAACAGCCACCACAACCATCACTGTAGGTTATAACAGTCACCACAACCATCACTGTATGTTATAACAGTCACCACCACAACCATCACTGTATGTTATTACATTCACCACCACAATCATCACTATAGATTATAACAGTCGCCGCTACAACCATCACTGTAGGTTATAACAGTCACTACAACCATCACTGCAGGTTATGACAGACACCACGATAATCATCACTGTAGGTTGTAACAGTCACCACCGTAACCATCACTGTAGGTTATAAGAGTCACTGCAACCATCACTTTAGGTTATAACAGTCACCAAATCCATCACTGTAGGTTATAACAGTCACTACAAACATCACTGTAGGTTACAACAGTCACCAAAACCATCACTGTAGGTTATAGCAGTCACTACAACCATCAATGCAGGTTACAACCTCCACCAAAACCATCCCTGTAGGTTATAACAGTCACTACAACCATCACTGCAGGTTATAACAGTCACTACAACCATCACTGTATGTTATAACAGTCACCAACACTACCATCACTGTAGGTTATAACAGTCACCAGCACAACCTTCACTGTAGGTTATAAGTCATTACCACAACCATCACTATAGGTTATATTAGTCACCACCATAACCATTACTGTAGGTTATAACAGTCACCACCACAACCATCACTGTAGGTTATAACAGTAACCACGACAACCATCACTATGGGTTATAACAGTCACTACAACCATCACTGTAGGTTATAACAGCCACCACCATAACCATTGTGTAGATATGTAAATACCAAGATATGTGAACACCCCTGACGCCAAGACTCTGTTACCATTCATTGTACCATTTATTCACATGTCTGTATTACTACATATTATTATAGCATGTCTGATATCTATGCTTATGTCTAATGCCTATGTTCACTTACTATGTCCCGATGTACTATGTCTGTCCTAGTAATGTCTAGCAACTCTCCTTGCCTAGCGAGCTAACTTCCCTCAGATCGGCTTTGGCCTGCCTACGGCACGGAGTCCTTTTTGCTTATCCCTGTTTTTCTGTACCTGTCGGCTATCCTGCCAAGTCTTGTACTACTTATTGAATATATCTACTGCTCGTGCCCTGGAGTTTCAAGAACCTTGTCTAGGATTACATCCCACCACATGGCGCAGTTTGAGTAGCTCCAACACGACAGTTGACAAGTCTCAAGAGCCGGCCTCGTCTGTTTCCCGCTCCTCCTCTGTTTCCTGCCCAGAAGATATACTCCACAGTGCCCCTGGATTTAAAGTGCTTTGTGACCTTGTGAAGTGCCCTAAGTGAAGTGCAGTGCCTTTCATGTCTGTTTGCTATGTTTCTGGGGCCCTACAGGTAGCAGAAACACCTTCAGCCCAGTTTCCAAGACAGCACTTCCGGCATACATCCTCCGTCTGCGCCGGCCCGCAAGCCACTGCCCCCCTTCGACTGAGTCATCACCGACATCTCTCCCGGGCGCGCGGAGGAATACACTGCCGCCAGCCGCCTCCTCTCACTTCACAAATATTACCGCCAATACTCTTTTACTTGCCCGCCAGTTCCTGCACTTAGGCAAGTACATTGACGAAAACATAGCACTTCACCTTATTCTCCTTGTCTTTCCCATCGCAACCATACCAAACACGAGATGTCTGATCACGACGATTTGCTGGGAAATTTATATGAGGATTATGAGGAAGACGAAGCCTCACACGCCGGGCGCGCTAAATTCAAAGGATGGGAGCCAGGATATACGTCAGTTAATTCACTTCCTACAAGTTTCCCAAGAGAAGGAAGCCCAAAGACGTCAATTAGAGGAGGAAAAACGACATCAAGAGGAATTGTCAAGACAGTCAGAGAAATCAGCTTAACGTCTTCAACTTCAACAACAACACCAAGCTGATAACCGCAAATTCCTGGAACTATTGGAATTGCTGGCAACGAGGACGACTTCACCAGCTGCCACAACCAATTCGCCAGCTTCAGCCTCTCCATCTACCCTTCAGACAACGCCTCCTCACACGTCACCTATCCCCCTTGGATATACCTCAGTGCCTTCTCAACCACCTGCTCCAGTCTCAACTCTCGTCGACCTCTCCGTACCTCCTCCATTACCTGCCGTCTCGAGTACACCCCTGCACAGCAAGTCTTCAGTTCCCAGCCCCCCACCTCTTCAATCTGATGCAACATATCAAGTATACCGTCAATGGCGACGTCGTTTCGAAGACTTTGCTGTTATGTCTGACCTCAACCGAATGCCCCCTCATAAACAACTCATCCAATTAAGATCGTGCATTTCCCTCGATGTTCAACGCCCCCTAGAGCACACGCTAGCCATTCCCCCTGACTCCCCCATGTCAGTGACAGAGGTTTTAAACGCCTTGCAGAGTCATTTCAGAGGCCTCCGCAATGAAGCTTTGCGTCGTAGGGAACTGCTATCCTGCAAACAAGCTTCTGGGGAATCATTCTCGACTTCTACACACGACTTAAGGACCTAGCAGCCGAGGTGGACCTATGTACAGGCGATCCTGTAACCTGTGCTGAGATCCAGCTCAAGATGATCTTGCTGATGGGTGTACATGACGAGGACCTACTTCAGAAACTCCTCACCCTCGACGCCGCCTCTTCCCTCACCGACTTCGTCACCTGTTGCAGGTCGTATGAGGCCACAAGAGAGGCTGCCTCAGCTATACACTCATCGCCATCTCAAGTTCACGCCGTCTCCACCTACAAGAGGAATCAACGCCAGATGCAGACGGCGTCCTCTCCACAGCCCCCGTCACAGTCACCAGTTTCTTCTCCCGAATCCTGCAGAAACTGTCAGTGCCAGCACGGTCCAGGAAAGTGCCCTGCGGCTGATAGTAAATGTCGAAACTGCGGGTTTCAAGGCCATTGGCCCCGCACAACTCGATGTCCTGCCAACAAGGTCTCATGCAACGCTTGCAACAAGCAAGGACACTTCGCCAAGTGTTGCAGGTCCACCAAGAAGCCTCCATCTCCAGGTCAAAACGTCTCTTCACAGCCCGACAGAACATCCACACCACCGTCTCCCAAGAACAACAAAGGATGCCGACGCGTGGATGATGCCTCGAGTGACAGGTCCCCCAAGCCCGTCAATGTTCGTCTGTCCTACGGTACCACCTCTTCCAACCTCCTGATGATACCTGACACGGGCGCGGACATCACGGTGATTGGACCAACACACCTGGACGCCCTCAACATTCCCAGGAGTAGCCTGTCACCCACAGCCATGAACGACGTGCTCACAGCGGACGGGTCCCCGATGTCTCCACCTTTGGGTTGCTTCAAGGCAACACTACAGCTCGGTCCCAAGTCTTGCCTTGCCACAGTCCACGTCCATGAGGGCATCCAAACCCCTCTCTTGTCATGTGGCCATTGTCAGGACTTGGCCATCGTCTCATCCGAGTTCCCAAAGCCCATCCTCGCCGTGACACACCTCAACAGATGTGCAGAGATACCTGTTTCAGCCATGACCACACCTGCTGCCGCCCGGGAGTTCTTTCTTCGTCAGTTCAGCGACGTCCTTGTCTCCAAGTCCGACCTTCAGAAGACGCCGCTCAAGAAGATGACAGGCCCCCCGATGAGAATCCACCTCAAGCCTGGCGCGACGCCTTTCGCCATCCACACACCCAGGCCTATCCCCTTTGCCCTACGGGACAAGGTGAAGGCGGAGCTCGATTCTCTGGTGCAGCAGAGGATCATTAGACACGCCGGTGAGGAGCCCTCCGAGTGGTGCCACCCTATGGTCTTGGCACCCAAGCCTGTAGGTGTTCGCATCACAGTGGACCTCACCCATCTCAACTCGCAGGTCTCCCGTCCCGCCCATCCATCGCCTACGCCCATCCAAGCAGTCCGCAGCGTCACCCCGTCTGCAAAGTTCTTTACCACGGCAGATGCACTACATGGGTACTGGCAAGTCGACCTGGCGGAAGAAGATCGCCACCTCACTACATTCATCACGCCCCACGGCCGCTTCCAACACTGCCACGGACCCATGGGCTTCGCAGCAACGGGGGATGCGTACTGCCTCCGTGGGGATATGGCTCTGCAGGGTGTCACCAACTGCGTGAAGGTCGTAGATGACATCCTGCTCTTCGACGATGATCTCCCGGCCCACTTGAACCGAGTTCATCTGATGCTCACAAGATGTCGTGCCCATGGTATCACCCTGAACAAAGATAAATTTGTGGTCGCTGCCTCCCAAGTTAACTACTGCGGCTACAACATCTCGCCAGAGGGGATCTCAGCTGATGAGTAGGTCAAGGCCATCAGGGACTTCCCTACTCCAGCGAACCTGAACGACCTTCGCTCGTTTATGGGCCTGGTAAATCAGCTGGCCGACTTCTCCCCTAAAATCGCCACATCAGCCCAACCTCTACGCCCCCTCATGAGCCCCAAGCGCTCTTTCCTCTGGACTCCTGACCACGACCTAGCGTTCAGGAATGTTAAGAAGGCGTTGCTGTCACCACCAGTCTTGGCACCCTTCGACCCGTCCTTACCAGTGGTCCTCCAGACCGACGCCTCCCGTCTATACGGCCTCGGATATGCCCTCCTTCAAGATCACGGCCAGGGTAGACTGCGCTTAGTTCAGTGTGGCTCCAGGTTTTTGACCGACACGGAGACCAGATACGCCACCATCGAACTAGAGATGCTGGCAGTCGCCTGGGCTATGGCCAAGTGCCGCCTTTACCTGTTCGGCCTTGGGCATTTCACCCTCATGACGGACCACCGCCCGCTCATACCCATCCTCAATCACTACACGTTGGACGCCATCGAAAATCCTCGCCTCCAACGTCTCAAAGAGAAGACCGCCCCCTACGTCTTTACAGCTGTGTGGCGCGCCGGCAAGCTTCTGTGCATACCAGACGCCCTCTCCCGAGCCCCTGTTAGTCGCCCCACACCTGAAGATGAAGTCGACTGTAGCACGGCCGCGGTTCACGTTCGGTCTTTAGTGACACACACAGCCACTTCTCTTGCTGACAAGACGACGACGGCGCCCTCCATCGAAGACGATAGGACTCTCCAGGAGCTTCGCATCGCCGCCGCTCAAGACCCAGCATACGTCCAACTCCTCGACTACGTCTCCGCTGGATTCCCCACCAACCGCTACGACATTCACGCCTCCGCCCTCCCCTTCTGGAAGCTAAGGGATAGCCTCTATGCGGACGGAGAGCTGGTGTTGTACGGCCCCAGGATCGTCGTTCCCGCTGCCCTCCGCCGGCGCACCTTATCCCGCCTCCATGACAGCCACCGCGGCGTTGAAGCCACCAGGCGCAGAGCCCGTCAGACCGTCTTCTGGCCTGGTATTGACGCCGATATTAAGAGCACGGTTGAGGCCTGTGAGCCTTGCCAGCAACTCCAGCCCAGCCAGCAACAAGAGCCGTACCTGTGCAATGACCTCCCGAAGCGGCCCTTTGAGTCCGTGTCCGCCGACTTCTTTAATGTGGCCGGAAAGTCTTTCCTGGTGGTCGCCGACAGGCTCTCTGGATGGCCCGTGGTAGTTCCCTGTGGTCGGGACACCACCTCTTCCAGGGTCATCCGGATGTTTTGTTGCTTCTTCCGGGAAGTCGGAGTGCCTCTCCGCCTCCGAACCGACGGTGGGCCCCCGTTCAATAGCCACGAGTTCAAGAGCTTCGCCGAACGCTGGGGCGTCCACCACATCGTCACCTCCCCTCATTACCCGCAGGCGAATGGCCACGCCGAGGCAGCGGTAAAGTCCGTAAAATACCTCATCCTCAAGACAGCACCGACGGGGAACCTGGACTGCGAGGAGTTCGACAGGGGCCTACTGGAACTCCGTAACACCCCTACCCCTGCCGGACGCTCTCCTGCCCAGGTGTTGTATGGCCGCCCCCTTCGTACTTGTGTGCCTGCCCACCCCCAGTCCTTCTTAGATGAATGGCAGATCAAGGCGGACGAGTGTGACCGCCGTGAGGCTGCCCGGATGGCCCAAGTGACAAGCCACTATGACGCCCACGCCCGCCCCCTTCCCAGGTTGACCGTCGGCCAGCAAGTACGAATCCAGGACCCGACGTCACACCGCTGGGACAAGGTCGGGGTCGTCATGGGCCGTGGCGAGTCTCGTTCGTACCAAGTCCGCCTCCCGAGTGGTCGTGTGTGGTGGCGAAACAGACGCCATCTCCGCCCAGTGCCATCCTCTAGTGACGGACCTTCCTCCCCGTCCCCTGTGCCTCCTTGCCCAGACCAGGAACGAAGGTCGTCAGTTGATCCTCCCATTGTTCCTCGCCGCTCCCCCCGACTCATGGAAAAAGAGTCCGTAGCCGCTCGAGATTGCACTACGAGCGTAAAGGGGGAGGGAGGTGTGTAGATATGTAAATACCAAGATATGTGAACACCCCTGACGCCAAGACTCTGTTACCATTCATTGTACCATTTATTCACATGTCTGTATTACAACATATTATTATAGCATGTCTGATATCTATGCTTATGTCTAATGCCTATGTTCAGTTACTATGTCCCAATGTACTATGTCTGTACCGCGCTAGTCGAGTAACTAGAAGACCTCACTTATTGTCCTAGTAATGTCTAGCAACTCTCCTTGCCTAGCGAGCTAACTTCCCTCAGATCGGCTTCGGCCTGCCTACGGCACGGAGTCCTTTTTGCTTGTCCCTGTTTTTCTGTACCTGTCGGCTATCCTGCCAAGTCTTGTACTACTTATTGAATATATCTACTGCTCGTGCCCTGGAGTTTCAAGAACCTTGTCTAGGATTACATCCCACCACAACCATCACTGAAGGTTATAACAATCACCACCATAACCATTACTGTAGGTTATAACAGTCACCACCATAACCATCACTGTAGGTTATGACGGTCACTACAACCATCACTGTAGTTTATAACAGTCACTACAACCATTACTGTAGGTTATAACAGCCACCACCATAACCATCACTGTAGGTTATAACAATCATCACCATAACCTTTACTGTAGATTATAAGTCACCACCATAACCATTACTCTAGGTTATAACAATCACCACCATAACCATCACTGTAGGTTATAACAGTCACCACAACCATCATTGTAGGATATAACAGTCACCACCTGAACCATCACTGTAGATTATTAGAGTCACCATAACCATCACTGTATGTTATAACAACCACCACCACAACCATCACTGTAGGTTATAACAGTCACCACCACAACCATCACTATAGGTTATATTAGTCACCAACATAACCATTACTGTAGGTTATAACAGTCACCACTACAACCATAACTGAAGGTTATAAGAGTCACCACCACAACCATCACTATGGGTCATAACAGCCACCCCAACCATTACTGTAGGATATAACAGTCACCACAACCATCACTGTATGTTATAACAGTCACCACCACAACCATCACTGTGGTTATAACAGTCACCACCACAATCATCAGTGTAGGTTATAACAGTCACCTCAACCATCACTGCATGTCATAACATTCACCAACACAACCATCACTGTAGGTTATAACAGCCACCACCATAACCATCACTATAGGTTATAACAGTCGCCACTACAACCATCACTGTAGGATATAATTCACCACAACAACCATCACTGTAGGTTATAACAGCCATCACCATAACCATTACTCTAGGTTATAACAATCACCACCATAACCATCACTGTAGGTTATAACAGTCACCACCACAACCATCACTGTAGGTTATAACAATCACCACCAAAACCATTACTATAGGTTAAAACAGTCACCACCATAACAATCTCTGTAAGTTATAACAGTCACTACAACCATCACTGTAGGTTATAACAGTCACTACAACCATCACTGTAGGTTATAACAGTCACTACAACCATCACTGTAGGTTATAATAGTCACTACAACTATCACTGTAGGTTATAACAGCCACCACCATAACCATCACAGTAGGTTATAACAATCACCACCATAACCATTACTGTAGGTTATAACAGTCACCACCATAACCATCACTGTAGGTTATAACGGTCACTACAACCATCACTGTAGTTTATAACAGTCACTACAACCATTACTGTAGGTTATAACAGCCACCACCATAACCATTACTCTAGGTTATAACAATCACCACCATAACCATCACTGTAGGTTATAACAGTCACCACAACCATCATTGTAGGATATAGCACTCACCACTAGAACCATCACTGTAGATTATTACAATCACCACAACCATCACTGTATGTTATAACAGTCACTACCACAACCATCACTGTAGGGTATAACAGTCACCACCACAACCATCACTATAGGTTATATTAGTCACCAACATAACCATTACTGTAGGTTATAACAGTCACCACTACAACCATAACTGTAGATTATAAGAGTTACCACCACAACCATCACTATGGGTTATAACAGTCACTACAACCATCACTGTAGGTTATAACAGTCACCACCACAACCATCACTATAGGTTTTATTAGTCACCTCTATAACCATTACTGTAGGTTATAACAGCCACCCCAACCATCACTGTAGGTTATAACAGTCACCACAACCATCACTGTATGTTATAACAGTCACCATCACAATCATCACTGTAGGTTATAACAGTCACCACCACAATCATCACTGTAGGTTATAACAGTCACCACAACCATCACTGCATGTTATAACAGTCACCAACACAACCATCACTGTAGGTTATAACAGCCACCACCATAACCATCACTATAGGTTATAACAATCGCCACTACAACCATCACTGTAGGTTATAAGTCACCACAACAACCATCACTGTAGGTTATAACAGCCATCATCATAACCATTACTGTAGGTTATAAGAGCCACCACTACAACCATCCCTGTTGGTTATAACAGTCACCACAACCATCACTGTATGTTATAACAGTCGCCACCACAACCATCACTGTATGTTATAACAGTCACCACCACAATCCTCACTGTAGGTTATAAGTCACCAAAACCATCACTGAAGGTTATAACAGTCACTACAACCATCACTGTAGGTTACAACAGTCACCAAAACCATCACTGTAGGTTATAACAGTCACTACAACCATCACTGTAGGATATAACAATCACCACCATAACCAGCAATGTAGGTTATAACAGTCACTACAACCATCACTATAAGTTATAACAGCCACCACCATAACCATCACTATAGTTTATAAAAGTCGCCACTACAACCATCACTGTAGGTTATAACAGTCACCACTACAACCATCACTGTAGGTTATAAGAGCCACCACCATAACCATCACTGTAGGTTATAACAACCACCACCATAACCATCACTGTAGGTTATTACAGTCACCACCATAACCATCACTGTAGGTTATAACAGCCACCACCATTACCATCAGTTATATCAGTCACCACCATAACCATCACTAGAGGTTATAACAGCCACCGCCATAACCATCACTATAGGGTATAACAGTCACCACCATAACCATCACTGTAGGTTATTACAGCCACCACCACAACCATCACTGTAGGTTATAACAGCCACCACCATAACCATCACTGTAGGTTATAACAGCCACCACCATAACCATCACTATAGGTTATAACAGTCACCACCATAACCGTTACTATAGGCTAAAACAGCCACCACCATAACCATCACTATCGGTTACAACAGTCACCACCATAACCATCACTGTTGGTTAAAACAGACACTACCAAAACCATCACTGTAGGTTATAACAGTCACCACAACCATCACTGTATGTTATAACATTCACTACCACAACCATCACTGTAGGGTATAACAGTCACCACCACAACCATCACTATAGGTTATATTAGTCACCAACATAACCATTTTTCTAGGTTATAACAGTCACCACTACAACCATAACTGTAGGTTATAAGAGTCACCACCACAACCATCACTATGGGTTATAACAGTCACTACAACCATCACTGTAGGTTATAACAGTCACCACCACAACCATCACTATTGGTTTTATTAGTCACCTCCATAACCATTACTGTAGGTTATAACAGCCACCCCAACCATCACTGTATGTTATAACTGTCACCACCACAACCATCACTGTAGGTTATAACAGTCACCACCACAATCATCACTGTAGGTTATAACAGTCACCACAACCATCACTGCATGTTATAACAGTCACCACCATAACCGTTACTATAGGCTAAAACAGCCACCACCATAACCATCACTATCGGTTACAACAGTCACCACCATAACCATCACTGTTGGTTAAAACAGACACTACCAAAACCATCACTGTAGGTTATAACAGTCACCACAACCATCATTGTATGTTATAACAGTCACCACCACAACCATCACTGCCAGGTTGTAACAGTCACCACCACAATCATACTGTAAGGTTATAAACGGTCACCACAACCATCACTGCCTGCATGTTATAACAGTCACCCAACACAACCATCACTATATGGAGTTTCAAGTAGCCACTACAACCATCACTGTGGGTTATAAGTCACCACAACAACCATCACTGCTTGGTTATAACAGCCATCTCATAATCGTACTGTGGGTTATAAGAGCCGCCACTACAACCATCCCCTGCAAGTTATAACAGTCACTACAACAACCATTACTGTAGGTTATAGCATTCACCACCATAACCATTACTGTGGGTTATAACAGCCACCACCATATCATCACATGGTTATAACAGCCACCACCACAACCATCACTGTGAGTTATATGAGAGTCACCACTATATCCATTACTGTGGGGTTTTAACAGTTACCACCATAACCATTACTGTAGGTTATAACGAACACCATATAACCATTACTGTAGGTTTTATAACAGCCACCACCATAACCATTTAACATTTGGTTATAAAAGTCACCACAACCATCACTGTATCCTTGCAGAGTCGCCACCAAAACCATCACTGTATGTTATAACAGTCACCACCATAATCCTCACTGTAGGTTATAAGTCACCAAAACCATCACTGTGGAAATTTATAACAGTCTTTCTAACCATCACTGTGAGTTACAACAGTCTAAGAAGCCATCACTGTAGGTTATAACAGTCACCACTACAACCATAACTGTAGGTTATAACAGTGCCTAACCATCTTTTGTAAGTCATAACAGTTACCACCACAATCATCACTGTAGGTTATAACAGTCACCACAAGCATCACTATGAGTTATTATAGTCACCACCACAACCATCACTGTAGGTTATAACAGTCAACACAAGCTTATCACTGTATTATTTATAACAGTCTCCACAACCATCCTGCAGGTTATAACAGTCACCAAAACCATCACTTTCCCAGCCAGTTATAGTAGTCACCACAGCCATCACCAACAGCTTTCAGCAGTCACCAAAAACCATCTGTAAGTTATAGTAGTCACCACAACCATCGCAACATGTTATAGCCATTCACTACAACCATCACTGGCAGGGTATAACAGTCACCACCACAACCATCTACTGGGTTATATTAGTCTTCCAACATAACCATTTTCTAGGTTTATAACAGTCACCACTACAACCATAACTGCCCAGGTTATAGAGTCACCACCACAACCATCACTGCAGGTTATAACAGTCCTTCTAACCCATCACTGTAAGGTTATAACAGTCACCACCACAACCATCACTAATGGTATTATTAGTCCTCACGCCATTACTGGGTTACTGCCTTAGCCACCCCAACCATCACCCAGCATGTTATAGCTGTCACCACCACCAGCCATCACTGTGAGTTGTAACAGTCACCTACAATCATCACTGCCAGGTTATAACAGTCACCACCCAACCATCACTGCATGTTATAACAGTCACCACCATAACCGTTACTATAGGCTAAAACAGCCACCACCATAACCATCACTATCGGTTACAACAGTCACCACCATAACCATCACTGTTGGTTAAAACAGACACTACCCAAGCCCATCACTGCCAAGTTTATAACCAGTCACCACAACCATCATTGTATGTTATAACAGTCACCACCACAGCCATCACTGGCAAGTTATAACAGTCACCACCACAATCATCACTGTAGGTTATAACAGTCACCACAACCATCACTGCGCCAACATAACAGTCCACTTAACACAACCATCACTATAGGTTATAACGGTAGCCACTACAACCATCACTGTAGGTTATAAGTCACCACAACAACCATCACTGCTTCAGGTTATAAGTCACCACAACAACCATCACTGTAAGTTATAACAGCCATCACCACCAATGCACCCTTGGGTTATAAGGCCACCACTACAACCATCCTGGCCAGGTTATAACAGTCACTGCAACCATTACTGTGAGTTTATAACATTCACCACCATAACCATTACTGGCGAAGTTATAACAGCCACCACCATATCCATCACTGTGAGTTATAAACAGCCACCACCACAACCATCACTGTAGGTTATAACGGTCACCACTATATCCCATTACCATGAGGTTTAACAGTTACCACCATAACCATTACTGTAGGTTATAACAGACACCACCATAACCGTACTGTGATTTAACGTACCCACCATAACCATTGCTGTTGGTTATAAAAGTCACCACAACCATCACTTTTAATATGTTATAACAGTCGCCACCGGAAACCATCACTGTGTCAACCCCATAACAGTCACCACCATAATCCTCACTGTGGGTTATAAGTCACCAAAACCATCACTGTGAGTTTATAAGTTATAACAGTCACTACAACCATCACTGTAGGTTACAACAGTCACCAAAACCATCACTGTAGGTTATAACAGTCACCACTACAACCAAACTGTAGGTTATAACAGTCACCACAACCATCACTGTAAGTCATAACAGTTACCACCACAATCATCACTGTAGGTTATAACAGTCACCACAAACATCACTATAGGTTATTATAGTCACCACCACAACCATCACTGTAGGTTATAACAGTCAACACAACCATCACTGTGTTATAACAGTCACCTCCACAACCATCACCAGGTTATAACAGTCAAAAACCATCACTGTAGTTATACTACAACCATCACTGTAACTTCAACAGTCAAAACCATCACTGTAGGTTATAACAGTCACCACAACCATCACTGTAGGGTACAACAGTCACCAAACAAAAACACACCACAACCATCACTGTAGGTTATAACAATCGCCACTACAACCATCACTGTAGGTTATAACAGTCACCACAACAACCATCACTGTAGGTTATAACAGTCATCACCATAACCATCACTGTAGGTTATAACAGCCACCACTACAACCATCACTGTAGGTTATAACAGTCACCACAACCATCACTGTATGTTATAACAGTCCCACCACAACCATCACTGTATGTTATAACAGTCACCACCACAACTCACTGTAGGTTATAAGTCACCAAACCATCACTGAAGGTTATAACAGTCACTACAACCATCACTGTAAGTTACAACAGTCACCAAACCATCACGGAAATAGTCACTACAACCAATACTGTAGGTTATGTCACCACAACCATCACATGAGTTATAACAGTCACTACAACCATCACTATAGGTTATAACAGCCACCACCATAACCATCACTATAGGTTATAAAGTCACCACCACAACCATCACTGTAGGTTATAACAGTCACCACTACAACCATCACTGTAGGTTATAAGAGCCACCACCACAACCATCACTGTAGGTTATAACAGTCACCACCAAACCATCACTGTAGGTTATTACAGTCACCACCATAACCATCACTGTAGGTTATAACAGCACCACCCATCAGTTATATCAGTCACCACCATAACCATCACTGGGGTTATAACAGCCACCATAACCATCACTATAGTATAACAGTACCACCAAACCATCACGAGTACACCACAACCATCACCGTAGGTTATAACAGCCACCACCACAACCATCACTGCAGGTTATAACAGTCACCACCAACCATCACTGTAGGTTATAACAGTCACCACCACAACCATCACTATAGGTTATAACAGCCACCAAACCATCACTAAAACCACACTTAACAGCACCAAACCATCACTGTAGGTTATAACAGTCACCACAACCCCTATGTTATAACATTCACTACAAACCATCACTGTAGTTATAACAGTCACCACCACAACCATCACTATAGGTTATATTAGTCCCAACATAACCATTTTCTGGTTATAACAGTCACCACTACAAAACGTAGGTTATAAGAGTCACCACCACAACCATCACATGGGTTATAACAGCCACTACAACCATCACTGTAGGTTATAACATTCACCACCACAATCATCACTGTAGGTTATAACAGTCACCACAACCATCACTGCATGTTATAACAGTCACCACCATAACCGTTACTATAGGCTAAAACAGCCACCACCATAACCATCACTATCGGTTACAACAGTCACCACCATAACCATCACTGTTGTTAAAACAGACACTACCAAAACCATCACTGTAGGTTATAACAGTCACCACAACCATCATTGTATGTTATAACAGTCACCACCACAACCATCACTGTAGGTTATAACAGTCACCACCACAATCATCACTGTAGGTTATAACAGTCACCACAACCATCACTGCATGTTATAACAGTCACCAACACAACCCATCACTATAGGTTATAAACAGTAGCCACTACAACCATCACTGTAGGTTATAAGTCACCACAACAACCATCACTGTAGGTTATAACAGCCATCACCATAATCATTACTGTAGGTTATAAGAGCCACCACTACAACCATCCCTGTAGGTTATAACAGTCACTACAACCATTACTGTAGGTTATAACATTCACCACCATAACCATTACTGTAGGTTATAACAGCCACCACCATATCCATCACTGTAGGTTATAACAGCCACCACCACAACCATCACTGTAGGTTATAACAGTCACCACTATATCCATTACTGTAGGGTTTAACAGTTACCACCATAACCATTACTGTAGGTTATAACAGACACCACCATAACCATTACTGTAGGTTATAACAGCCACCACCATAACCATTGCTGTTGGTTATAAAGTCACCACAACCATCACTGTATGTTATAACAGTCGCCACCAAAACCATCACTGTATGTTATAACAGTCACCACCATAATCCTCACTGTAGGTTATAAGTCACCAAAACCATCACTGTAGGTTATAACAGTCACTACAACCATCACTGTAGGTTACAACAGTCACCAAAACCATCACTGTAGGTTATAACAGTCACCACTACAACCATAACTGTAGGTTATAACAGTCACCACAACCATCACTGTAAGTCATAACAGTTACCACCACAATCATCACTGTAGGTTATAACAGTCACCACAACCATCACTATAGGTTATTATAGTCACCACCACAACCATCACTGTAGGTTATAACAGTCAACACAACCATCACTGTGTGTTATAACAGTCACCTCCACAACCATCACTGCAGGTTATAACAGTCACCAAAACCATCACTGTAAGTTATAGTAGTCACTACAACCATCACTGTAGCTTTCAACAGTCACCAAAACCATCACTGTAGGTTATAACAGTCACCACAACCATCACTGTAGTACAACAGTCACCAAAATCATCACTGTAGGATATAACAGTCACTACAACCATCACTGTAGGTTATAACAGTCGCCACTACAACCATCACTAAAGGTTATAACAGCCACCACCAAAACCATCACTATAGGTTATAACAGTCATCACCATAACCATTACTGTAGGTTATAACAGCCACCACCAAAACCATCACTATAGGTTATAACAGTCGGCACTAAATCATCACTGTAGGTTATAACAGTCATCACCATAACCATTACTGTAGTTTAAAACAGCCACCACCATAACCATCACTATAGGTTATAACAGTCACCACCATAACATCACCATAGGTTATAACAGTCATCACCATAACCATTACTGTAGGTTATACCACCACCAATAACCTCACTATAGGTTATAACAGTCGCCACTACATCCATCACTGTAGGGTATAACAGTCATCACCATCACTATAGGTTATAAGAGCCCCCACCATAACCATCAATATAGGTTATAACAGTCACCACTACAACCATCACTGTAGGTTATAATAGCCACCACTCATCTCTGTAGGTTATAACAGTCACCACCACAACCATCACTGTACAGTAGGTTATAACAGCCAGCCATCACAACCATCACTACAGGTTATAACAGTCACAACCACAACCATCACTATAGGCTATAACAGTCACTACAACCATCACTGTACAGTAGGTTATAACAGTCATCACCATAACCATTACTGTAGGTTAAAGTCACCACTAAAACCATCACTATAGGTTATAACAGTCACTACAACCATCACTGTAGGTTGTAACAGTCACCACCACAACCATCTCTATAGGTTTTATTAGTCACCTCCATAACCATTACTGTAGGTTACAACAGCCACCCCAACCATCACTGTAGGTTATAACAGTCACCACAACCATCACTGTATGTTATAACAGTCACCACCACAACCATTACTGTAGGTTATAACAGTCACCACCACAATCATCACTGTAGGTTATAACAGTCACCATAACCATCACTGCATGTTATAACAGTCACCAACACAAGCATCACTGTAGGTTATAACAGCCACCACCATAACCATCACTATAGGTTATAACAGTAGCCACAACAACCATCACTGTAGGTTAAGTTACCACAACAACCATCACTGCAGGTTATAACAGCCATCACCATAACCATTACTGTAGGTTATAAGCGCCACCACTACAACCATCCCTGTAGGTTATAAGAGTCACTACAACCATTACTGTAGGTTATAACAGTCACCACCATAACCATTACTGTAGGTTATAACAGCCACCACCATATCCATCACTGTAGGTTATAACAGCCACCACCACAACCATCACTGTAGGTTATTACAGTCACCACCATAACCATTACTCTTGGTTATAAGAGTCACCACAACCATCACTGTATGTTATAACAGTCACCACCATAACCATTACTGTTGGTTATAACAGTCACCCCAACCATCACTGTATGTTATAACAGTCACCACCATAATCTTCACTGTAGGTTATAAGTCACCAAAACCATCACTGTAGGTAAATACAATACAACCATCACTGTAGGTTACAACAGTCCCAAAACCATCACTGTAGGTTATAACAGTCACTACAACCATCACTGTTGGTTATAACAGTCACCTCTACAACCATAACTGTAGGTTATAACAGTCACCAAAACCATCACTGTAAGTCATAACAGTTACCACCACAATCATCACTGTAGGTTATAACAGTCACCACAACCATCACTGTAGGTTATTATAGTCACCACCACAACCATCACTGTAGGTTATAACAGTCAACACAACCATCACTGTGTGTTATAACAGTCACCTCCACAACCATCACTGCAGGTTATAACAGTCACCAAAACCATCACTGTAGGTTATAACAGTCACTACAACCATCATTGTAGGTTACAACAGTCACCAAAACCATCACTGTAGGTTATAACAGTCACCACAACCATCACTGTAGGTTACAACAGTCACCAAAACCATTTTTGTAGGTTATAACAGTCACTACAACTATCACTGTGGGTTATAATAGTCACCAAAACCATCACTGTAGGTTATAACAGTCACTACAACCATCACTGTAGGTTATAACAGCCACCAAAACCATCACTGTAGGTTATAACAGTCACTACAGCCATCACTGTAGGTTATAACAGTCCCACTACAACCATCACCATCGGTTATAACAGCCACCACCATAACCATCACTATAGGTTATAACAGTCATCACCATAACCATTACTGTAGGTTATAACAGCCACCACCAAAACCATCACTGTAGGTTATAACAGTCGCCACTACAACCATAACTGTAGGTTATAACAGTCATCACCATAACCCTTAGTGTAGGTTAAAACAGCCACCACCAAAACCATCACTATAGGTTATAATAGCCACCACCATGACCATCACTATAGGTTATAACAGTCACCACCATAACCATCACTATAGGTTATAACAGTCATCACCATAACCATTACTGTAGGTTATACCAGCCACCACCATAACCATCACTATAGGTTATAACAGTCGCCACTACATCCATCACTGTAGGGTATAACAGTCATCACCACAACCATCACTATAGGTTATAACAGCCACCACCATAACCATCAATATAGGTTATAACAGTCACCACTACAACCATCACTGTAGGTTATAATAGCCACCACTACGACCATCTCTGTAGGTTATAACAGGCACCACCACAACCATCACTGTACAGTAGGTTATAACAGCCAGCCATCACAACCATCACTACAGGTTATAACAGTCACAACCACAACCATCACTATAGGCTATAAAAGTCACTACAACCATCACTGTACAGTAGGTTATAACAGTCATCACCATAACCATTACTGTAGGTTATAAAAGTCACCACTAGAACCATCACTATAGGTTATAACAGTCACTACAACCATCAGTGTAGGTTATAACAATCACCACCATAACCATCAATGTAGGTTATAACAGTCACTACAACCATCACTATAAGTTATAACAGCCACCACCATAACCATCATTATAGGTTATAAAAGTCGCCACTACAACCATAACTGTAGGTTATAACAGTCACCACTACAACCATCACTGTAGGTTATAACAGCCACCACCATAACCATTACTGTAGTTAAACATCCACCACCATAACCATCACTGTAGGTTATAACAGTCACCACCTAACCATCACTGTAGGTTACAACAGCCATCACCATTACCATCAGTTATAACAGTCACCACCATAACCATCACTATAGGGTATAACAGTCACCACCATAACCATCACTGTAGGTTATAACAGCCACCACCATAACCATCACTATAGGTTATAACAGTCACCACCACAACCATCACTGTAGGTTATAACAGCCACTACCATAACCATCACTGTAGGTTATAATAGCCACCACC
The DNA here is from genome assembly GCF_018991925.1 of Homarus americanus. NCBI lineage: Eukaryota > Metazoa > Arthropoda > Malacostraca > Decapoda > Nephropidae > Homarus > Homarus americanus. Next base: position 57,190 of record NW_024733281.1, read on the forward strand.
ATAACCATCACTGTAGGTTATAAAACAGACACCACCACAACCATCACTGTAGGTTATAATAGCCACCACCATAACTATCACTGTAGGTTATAACAGTCACCACCATAACCATCACTGTAGGTTATAATAGCCACCACCAACACTACACTGTAGGTTATAGAGAGCCACCACCATAACCATCACTATAGGTTATAACAGCCATCACTACACCATCACTGTAGTTATAACAGTCACCAACCTCACTATATTTCATAACAGACTCCACCATAACCATCACTGTAGACTGTAACAGCTACCACCAACCATCACTGTAGGTTTTAATAGTCACCACCATAACCATTAATGTAGGTTATAACAGCCATCATCATAACCATCTCTATAAGTTATAACAGTCACCACTACAATCATCACTATAGGTTAAAAAGCCACCACCATAACAATCACTATAGGTAATAACAGTCACCACCATAACCATCACTATATATCAGCCACCACCATAACCCATCACTATATGTTATAACAGTCACTACCACAACCATCACTGTAGGTTGTAACAGTCCCACAACAACCATCACTGTAGGTTATAACACCACCAACCATTATTGTAGGTTATAACAGTCACCAAAACCATCACTGTAGGTTATAACAGTCACCACAACCATCACTGTAGGTTGTACAAATCGCCGCTACAACCATCACTGTAGGTTATAACAGTCACCACAACCATCACTGTAGGTTATAACAGTCACCACCACAACCATCACTGTAGGTTATATTAGTCACCATAACCATTACTTTATGTTATAACAGTCACCACCACAACCATCACTGTATGTTATAACAGTCACCACAACAATCATCACTGTAGGTTATAACAGTCACCACCACAACCATCACTGCAGGTTATAACAGTCACCACCATAACCATCACTGTAGGTTATAACAGTCACCACCATAACCATCACTGTAGGTTATAATACCACAACCATCACTGTAGGGTATAACAGTCACTACAACCATCACTGTAGGTTATAACAGCCACCACCATAACCTCACTGTAGGTTATAACAGTCACCACCATATCCATCACGTAGGTTATAACAGCCACCACTACAACCAGCACTGTAGGTTATAATAGCTCACAACCATCACTGTAGGTTATAACAGCCACCACCGTAACCATCACTGTAGATTATACAGTCACTACAAACCATCACCAGGTTTAACAGTCACACAACCATCACTATAGGTTATAACAGTCATCACCATACACTATAGGTTATTATAACAGCCACCACCATAACCATCAATATAGGTTATTATAACAGTCACCACTACAACCATCACTGTAGGGTTATAATAGCCACCATTATGACCATCTCTGTAGGTTATAACAGGCACCACCACAAATTATCACTGCAAGGAAGAAACAGCCAGCCATCACAACCATCACTTCTTTACAGGTTATAACAGTCACAACCACAACCATCACTATTATAGGCTATAAAAGTCACTATGTTCATCACTGTACAGTAGGTTATAAATAGTCATCACCATAACCATTGTTACTGTAGGTATAAAAGTCACCACTAGAACTATCACTATGGGTTATAACAGTCACTACAACCATCAGTGTACGTTATAAATAATCACCACCATAACCATCAATGTAGGTTATAACAGTCACTACAACCATCACTATAAGTTGCAACAGCCACCACCATAACCATCATTATAGGTTATAAAAAGTCGCCACTACAACCATAACTGTAGGTTATAATAGCCGTTCACTACAACTCATATCACTGTGGTAAGGTTATTATAAATAGCCACCACCATAACCATATTACTGTAGGTTATAACATCCACCACCATAACCATCACTGTAGGTTATAAATACCACCTTAACCATCACTGTAGCAACAGCCATCACCATTACCATCAGTTATAACAGTCACCACCATAACCATCACTATAGGGTATAACAGTCACCACCATAACCACATCAACAATGGAAGTTGTACAAACACCATAATCCATCACTATGGAAGAGGTACAGTCACCACCACAACCATATCACTGTAGGTTATGTTGTTACCACTATAACTATCACTGTAGGTTATAATAGCCACCACCATCACCTACCATAGGTTATAACAATACCAATTATAACCATCTATAGGCTAAAACAGCCACCACACCATAACCATCGTCACTATAGGCTGCTAAATAGTCACCACCATAACTCATCACTGTCGGTTAACAGACACCAATGGCAATCCATCACTGTAGGTTATAATAGCCACCACCATCACTACACTGTAGCGTGAGAGCCACCACCATAACCATCACTATAGGTTGCAATAGCCACCACTACACCATCACTGTAGGTTATAAATACAGTCACTACAACCAATACCATATTTCATAACAGACTCCACCATAAATCATCACTGTAGACTGTAAATAGCCACCACCACATAACCATCACTGTAGGTTTCCAATAGTCACCAATTATAACTATTAATGTAGGTTATAAATATATCATCATAACCATCTCTATAAGTTATAAGAACACTACTACAATCATCACTATAGTTAAAAAAGCCACCACCATAACAATCACTAGAAAATAACAGTCAACAACCATCACTATACCACCATAACCATCACTATATGTTTATAAATAGTCAATACCATTAAACCATCATCAGAGTTGTAACAGTCGCCGCAACAACCATCACTGTAGGTTATAACAGCCACTACAACCATTATTAGAAAGAACATCAAACTCCTTCACTGTAGGTTATAACAGTCACTACTAACCATCACTGTAGGCTGTACAAACGCCGCCAACCATCACTGTAGGTTATAACATTCACTACAACCATCACTGTAGGTTATAACAGTCACCACCACAACCATCACTGTAGGTTATATTAGTCAATAATTATAACTACTTAAAGAACAGTCACCAATTACAACTATCACTGTATGTTATAATAGTCACTACAACCATTACTGTAGGTTATAACAGTCACCAATTAAATCATTACTGCAGGTTGTAACAATCACCACCATAACCCTTACTGTAGGTTATATAACAGTCACCACCATAACCATCACTGTAGGTTATAATAGTCACTACAACCATCACTAGGGTATAACAGTCACTACAACCATCATCAGTTTAACAGCCACCACCATAACTTCCTATACTGCAGGTTATAACAGTCATCACTTTTAGGTTATAACAGCCACCACTACAACCAGCACTGTAGGCTACAACAGGCTTCACAACTCATCACTGTAGGCGAGAAGAGCCACCATCAGAATCCATCATCACTGTAGGTTATAGTAATAACAGTCAATACAACCATCACTGTAGGTTTTAAGTGTGCCACTACAACCATCACTGTAGGTTATAACAATCAAACCACAACCTTTACTGTAGATTACAACAGTCACAAATATAGCCATACCTAGGTTACAACACTCACCCATAACCATTACACATTGTAGGTTATAAATAGTCACTACAACCATCACTGTAGATTATAACAGTCACCATTCACAACCATCAATGTAGGTTATAAAAGTCACCACAAACTATCACTGTAGGTTATAACAGTACCACCACAATCATCACTGTAGGTTATAACTGACACTACTAAACCATCACTGTAGGTTATAAAGAAATACCACAACAACCATCACTGTAGGTTATAACCGTCAGTACAACCATCACTGTATGTTATATAGCAGTGACCCATCACGAACCATCAAAGGCTCCACCACCACAAACCATCACTTCTTCTTATGGGTTATAAATAACAGTCACTACAACCATCAATGTAGGTTGTACCAGTCACCACCATAATCATCATCACTGCAGGTTATAATAATCACCACCATAACCATTACCGTAGGTTAACAGTCACCACCATAACCATCCCTGTAGGTTTACAATAGTCAATACAACCATCACTGTAGGTTATAACAGTCACCAAAACCATCACCGTAGGTTATAACAGTCAACACTCATGCACCATCACCGTAGGTTATAACAGTCACCGCCAACCATCAATACGGTATATTATAACAGTCACCACCACAACCATCACTGTAGGTTACTATAACAGCCACCACCACAACCTTCACTGTAGGTTATAACAGTCACCACCTTAAAACCATCACTGTAAGTTATAACAGTCACTAAACCACTCGTATAGAAACAGCCACCACCCATACCATCACTGTAAGTTATAACACCACCATAACCATTACTTCAGAAGAGAACAGTCACCATTACCACCATCACTTTAGGTTATGTCAACAACTATCACTGTAGGTTATAACAGTCACCACCACAACGTTATAACAGTCAATTATAAATCCATCGTTGCAGGTTATAAATAGTCACCACCATAACCATCACTTTAGGGTTATAACAGTCAAATACTATAATCACTATTGGGTTATAATAGTCATCACCATAAATCATTGCCAGTTGTAGTAACCACCACCATAACCATCACTTATAGCTATAAATAAGCCACCACCATAACCATCACTATAGGTTATAAATAGTCACCACCACAAACTATGACTGTAGGTTATAACAGTCACCATAAATGGCCTTATAACAGATAAATCATCACTATAACACCACCAAAACCATCACTATAGGTTATAACAGTCACTATAACCACTACTTAGGTTATGCCACCACCATAAACATCACTACTGTAGGTTATAATAGCTTTCATAAATCACCACTTATAGGTTATAACAGTCATCATCATAACCAACATTGTAGGTTATAAATAGCCACCACCATAACCATCACTATAGGTTTTAACAGTCACCACCATAACCATCACTATAGGTTGCTAACAGCTGTTCACTATAACCTACCATAGTTATAAAAGTCGCCACTACAACCATCACTGTAGGTTATAGTAGCCACTACAACCATCATAGGGTTATAACAGTCACCACAACCATCACTGTAGTTGTAACAATCACCACCATAAACGTCACCAGGTTATAAATAGTCACCACCATAATCATCAAAGAGGTTGTACAGTCAATATAAATCACCACTTAGGGTTATAAGAGTCACCAAACCATCATCAGAAGCACAACAACCATCACTAACACTGAAGGTTATAACAGTCACTACAACCATCACTGTAGGTTACAATAGTCACCAAACCATCACTCTAGGTTATTATATGAGTCACTAGAACCATCACTGTAGTTTCCAACAGCCAAAACCATCACTGTAGGTTATACATTCACTACAACCATCACTGTATGTTATAACAGTTACCACCACAATCATCACTGTAGGTTATAACAGTCACCATACAACCATCACTGTAGGTTATAACAGTCACTACAACCATCACTTGTAGGTTATAATGTAAACTATCATTGCATATTATAACAGTCACCACCACAACCTTCACTGTAGGTTATAACAACTCACTACACAACCATTACTATTATAGGTTATATTAGTCACCACCATAACCACATTGTAGGTTGGTAACAGTCACCACCACAACCTTCACTGTAGGTTATAACAGTTAATACTCACAACCGTCATTATGCTATAACAGTCACTACAATCACTGGTGTAGGTTATAACAGTCACCATTACAACCATCACTGTAGGTTATATTAGTCACCTTCCAAAACCATTACTGTAGGTCATAACAGCCACCACAACCATCACTATAGGTTATAACAGTCACCACAACCATCACCACAGCGTTATAATAGTCACCACCACAACCATCGCTGTATGTTATAAGATCACCACCACAATCATCACTGTCGGTTATAAGAGTCATACCAACCATCACTGTGGGCGTTATAAACAGTCACCACCACAACCATCATCACTGTAGGCTATAACGCCACCACCATAACCATCACTATAGGTTATAGCAGCCGCCACTACAACCATCACTGTAGGTTATAAATAGTACCACCACAAACCATCACTGTAGGTTATACATAGGAATGCACCACCTTAACCATTACTGTAGGTTGGTAACAGTCACCACCATAACCATCGCTGTAAGTTATAACCGTCACTACAACCATCACTGTATATGTTATAACAGCCACCACCATAACCATCACTGTAGGTTGGTAACAGTCACCACCAAAACCATATCACTGTAGGTTATAACAGTCACTACAACCATCACTATAGGTTATAACAGTCACTATAAACGTCTTGTAGAAATAACAGCCAGCACCAAATCCACATCATCAGAAGTTATGCAAATAGTCACCCACCACAACCATCGTTAATTTGGTATTAACAGACACACCAATTATAATCTGCCTAATTATAGGTTGTACAGTCACCACCGTAAACATCACTGTAGGAAGAGCAACA
>NW_024733282.1:0-4100 GCF_018991925.1 Homarus americanus
AATACCACCTCTCCAGGATCGCCCACTGGTCCCCAGGTAGGGTCGTCCTCTACACTGATGGATCTGTTGACCCCGCTACAGGTAGGGCCGGGGCTGGTGTCTACATCTCCCGTCCTCATGCCCCTGAGCCTATCAAACTGTCTCTCAGAGTTTCTGACGGGGCATCCTCCACTCAGGCTGAACTAATAGCCCTCCTTGCTGCCTTTCTCGCTGAGGAAGAAGCAGATGGTTTCTGCCCCCTTGCTTGTCTGCTGCGATTCCAGGTCTGCTCTCGACGGGATCGCATTTGGATCAGGGGAAAATAAGGACCTCATCCTCCGAATACGAGGGTTAACATCCGCACTTCAGGATGCAGGCCGTCCTGTGACATTCCTATGGATACCTAGTCATGTCGGTATCTTGGGGAATGAGGCAACAGATGGCCTTGCCAAGACTGGCTGCAACAAGGCCACACCTGACTACGTTGTTCCTCGAACACTCTTACAGCTTAGGACCCAAATTCGCCGCAAACAGAGAGAAGCTCGGGAAGCAGCCATCCCCCTGGACTCCCCGCCCACCTGGTACGATGTCCTCCGTAAACTTCCTGACCTCTCGTACGTCTACGGGAAAGGGTCGCGGAAAGGGGACGTGATTGCTGCCCGTATCATCATTGGGTATGACTTTGCTTGGGAGATTGATATCCCCGCATCCCCTGAGCAACGCTCTTGTGCATTATGCAAAAGACCCGACAGCAGCACCCTTATCCACTACCTCCTAAGATGTCCCCACACACAACGCTTCCGTTACGCCTGCTGGACCACCACTCCACGACCCCCTGACGGAGACACGATGATCCTCCCCATACTCGCCAGATATTTTGTAAATAATATTATTTGTTAAAGGAATATCCTTCCTTCCTTAGGTATTAGTAAGCCCCTTTATAATATTTATACTGTATATACTTGTCACACTTGCCAGATGTTTCTGGTGTCATTGTACAGGGGTACCTAGTGACAGCACTAGGATCCCGCTTCCTCTATCAAGGAATAAACAATTGAAATTGAAATTGAATTGACTAATGGAATCCTGGCGAAGCAGAGTTTGACACTCGCCTCTCATATAAAACTGCTGTGAGGCATTTTGAGGATTTAGTTCAGTTCTGTGAAGATGAAATGATGATAGTCAAGGTGGTGGGGAGTAGGGTGAGTGTGCGTCAACAGTTTTGACATAAATATACAGTCAACATAGGGATCACACAGAAGATACGCTCCCACTTTATTTCACCTGGAGATTAACCAACTTAACGCTTCCCTAACCTTTTCATGTTTAGATAAGTTAACTTAAGCTGCCCTACTTTAGATATAATTTGAATTTTTTATGATGGTAAACGAGATATTAAGTGAAACAACAAATTTTATCATATATGAAATAATTTACATTAAGTTGGGTAGCATTGAAAATACAGAGTTTTCCATATTAGGCAAGAACTTCAGTCGCTTTTAAAGGCTTGATCGGCAATTATCTCTATTTAGCGTAATAAATAAATAAACAAATTATATATATATATATATATATATATATATATATATATATATATAGTTTATTGTGTCTTAGTTACCACGCATCTATGATGATCAGAGCCCCTGTGAGCATGACAGCAGCAGGAGACGCGGCGCTCTTTTACCATTGCAATATCATGGTGTAATAATAATGTGTGTGAGGCTGGCGGAATAACATCCTCCTCATGAAGAGAAGTGAACCCACTCACAGCAGACTGCTAGTGGCTCCCATGTGACCCACGAAGCCCCTGAGTTATACCAGAAGCTGCCTAATGGTGGAGGTGACGTCATGGTGGTGGTGGTGTGTACGTGTGTTTGTGTTACGCTAAATATGGATAATTGCCGATTAGCGATAACTCCGATGTGTTTAACCTTTTTGGAAATTTCTGACTAGTATTACATGTAAATGAAAACAAAAATCACACAAAAACCTAACTTAACCTAAATTACTTTAAACAATTTTGCTATTATATGATAGTAAACGACGCTTCCATGAAACATCAAATTTTACCATATAAGAATTAGTTTCCATTGAGTTATAGCAATAACACAAAAAGTTATCCCTGTTCAGCAAAAAATTCACTTGGTTTCTAAAGTTGAATCGGCAATTATCTCCATTTAACGTGCAGATAACCACATATGAAAAAAAAAAAAAACACGAAACTCCCAAGCAATTTCGTGTAATTCACATATTCAGGGTCTGTACTGTTACGAACTGGTGGTCCTAGATTGTGTCAAAGCATAATTCACAACTCCAGTAACACTAAAAATAAGGTCGGCAATGAAATTAATAAATGAAAGGAATAAGCAATCCGCTAGAGTAAATTAAAATACAAATTCATTTAACAAAAGAAATTAAGCATCTGACAAGTACAAAAACACGAATCAAAAGACAAGTTAGAAGTATTAACCGATTTGGGAATATTCACAACTCAGCAGACAAACAAATTACGTTAATCATAATTAGAGTGACAAGTAAGCAAAAACCAACCAATACAATACAAAGAAGATTATATAACGTCACCATTCTTTAACAGTATAATGTTACCAAATTTCAAGCCTGGTACACAATATTACATCCTGTACACAATATTACATCCTGTACACAATATTACATCCTACATACAATATTACATCCTGTACACAATATTACACCTTACACACAATATTACATCCTGTTCACAATATTACATCCTGTACACAATATTACATCCTACACACAATATTACACCTTACACACAATATTACATCCTGTTCACAATATTACATCCTGTACACAATATTACATCCTACACACAATATTACACCTTACACACAATATTACATCCTGTTCACAATATTACATCCTGTACACAATATTACATCCTACACACAATATTACATCCAACACACAATATTACATCCAACACACAATATTACATCCTACACACAATATTACATCCTGTCTACAATATTACATCCCACACACAATATTACATCCTGTACACAATATTACATCCTGTTCACAATATTACATCCTACACACAATATTACATCCTGCTCACAATATTACATCCTGTACACAATATTACATCCTGTACACAATATTACATCCTGTACACAATATTACATCCTACACACAATATTACACCTTACACACAATATTACATCCTGTACACAATATTACATTCTACACACAATATTACATCCTACACACAATATTACATCCCACACACAATATTACATCCTGTACACAATATTACATCCTACTCACAATATTACATCCTGTTCACAATATTACATCCTACACACAATATTACATCCTGTACACAATATTACATCCTACATACAATATTACATCCTGTACACAATATTACATCCTGTTCACAATATTACATCCTGTACACAATATTACATCCTGTTCACAATATTACATCCACACAATATTACATCCTGTTCTGTTATTACATCCTACCATAATGTAGCCCATCTTGTACACAATATTACATCCTGCCACAATATTACATCCTACACACAATATTACATCCTGTTCACAATATTACATCCTGTACACAATATTACATCCTACACACAATATTACATCCTGTTCACAATATTACATCCTACACGCAATATTACATCCTGTACACAATATTACATCTTACACACAATATTACATCCTGTTCACAATATTACATCCTACACACAATATTACATCCTGTACACAATATTACATCCTACACACAATATTACATCCTGTACACAATATTACATCCTACACACAATATTACATCCTGTACACAATATTACATCCTACATACAATATTACATCCTACACACAATATTACATCCTACACACAATATTACATCCTACACACAATATTACATCCTGTACACAATATTACATCCTACACACAATATTACATCCTGTACACAATATTAAATCCTACACACAATATTACTCCCTACACACAATATTACATCCTGTACACAATATTACATCCTACACACAATATTACATCCTGTACACAATATTAAATCCTACACACAATATTACATCCTGTTCACAATATTACATCCTAC